>NC_056735.1:1632162383-1632206920 GCF_019279795.1 Protopterus annectens | reverse complement strand
CTCCCATGTCTAGAACCTTAATTTTCAATGGTTGCCATTTCCATGTTTTGTACAATAGCGGCCTTTGCTGATGGTTCCAAACAATGCGTATTTACGTTGCATAACCCCGAGATGGTTTAAAACTTTTCAAGTCTGATTCATTCGTAGTAAACTTATTTTTGGGGTACACGCATGGGGGCTTGGGAGACTTTTCCTGTAAGCAGCACAGAATCAGACTGCCTTGTCCCCCCCCCCCTCCACACACACACACTTTGACCGATTTGGCTCCTAATTTAACGGAACTCAACCTGCTAGACAATTGTGTAGTATGCCTAAAAGTACACAAATTGTCGGTATTTCGAATACACCGTCACTAAGCTGCTATTGGCAGTTGCGTATTATCCAGCAGTTTGGAATGTGGTTGCGATAATACGCAAGTAACTATTTCTTTTGGGTTTATAAACTGAAGATGCTGATCCGTACAGGGGGGTAACGTTGGAGGCAAGAGCAGACCATGCAGAGGGGTTGTCTAGTATAGAAACGGTAGTGTGGAGTTGTGATTTGTAAGGGGAGATATGGAAATTCCAGCCACTGAAGTTTGTATAGTGAGAGGCAGTGATGTGAAGAGTGGTTGGTTTAGTCTGGCAATTTTGTTATATGTGCGTTCCAGTTTCTGCATTGAGGTAGTTGGGATATTGGCAAGGATGGGGGAAGCGTATAGAAGACTAGGTAAGAGAAATCCCTGTGCAAGAGTGTTCAGTGGCAGTATTGAGAAATTTTTTGTTCCTAGGGGAAGGTGGTCCACACAGCCTACCTGGACCTCGCAAAAGCCTTCGATACAATACCCCACTCGGGCATTATAGATAAGCTCACCAGCTTAAATATAAACCCCTATTGTCACTAGATGGGTTGCAAACTGGCTCAAGGACAGAACCCACATGGTTAGAATTGCTGGAGCCATGTCAGACGCCAAACCAGTTACAAGTGGCGTCCCACAAGGCTCAGTCCTGGGACCTCTCGTTCGGTATATATTTCTCGGAGGTACAGGCCAACACGGAAGGACTGTGGCTGACCAAGTTCGCAGATGACTGCAAACTGGGCGCCATAATAGACTCTCCAGCCAACACAAGCATCCTCCAAAAGGGCCTCAGAAACAGACAACTGGTGCCAGAGCCATGGCCTCAAGCTAAACGCCAAAAAGTGTATAGTCATCCCCCCTTTGGCAAAAACAAAGTGCCCACAAATTACCACATAGGTGGTAATCCATTAAGTACGGAAGTAGTAATTAGGGACCTGGGGACCCAAGTTGATAGCAATCTCTCATTTGACAACCACGTGGCCAAAGTGGTTAGAAAAACATTTTATATAGCCCACCTAATCATGAAGGGATTCATATCTACATCAGGGGAGGTAATCGTGCCTCTTACTCATCCCTCATCAGGCCCATAATTGAGTACAACCCCCCTTTTGGGATGTACCCTACACCAGACACCTGCAGCAACTGGAAAAACCCCAAAAGTACCTCACCAAGAGGATCAAAGGGCTCAAACAGATGCCATATGCTGCCCGGTTAAAGAAACTCCAGCTCTACTCAGTGGCATACCGCCTGCTCAGAAGCGATCTGTGCCCGACGTATAAAGCCATGTCCAATCGGGAATTAATGGACATGCTGCACCTCAAAATCCAAATCCCACCGAGCTACGTGCTCGAGAGACTTGAACCTCAGCACTGAAATAAATAGTACATGCTGGAGGGACAGATTCATAACCCAGAGGCTCCCTTCACTTTGGAATAAAATCCCAGTCCAGGTTAGGCAGAGTCCCTCATTGACTCTCTTCAAGAGGAATCTTGAGTGGATGGGGGCTCATAGGTTTACCCCGGGCATCACTTCTGTGTCACTGTTAGACAGAGGCACAGTATACTAACCTCGAAAAAGGGCATAGAAAAATTAATTTAAAATGGGTGGCGAAAGCCAAACACACTCTGGCTAGGCTTATAAATGCCCTAGGGCAGACAGCCTAGTATGAACCTATGAACATTTAAAACCCATTTGTCCTGTGTAATCAGTTGCCAGTTTCATGCATTAAGTGCCAGTTTTCTCCCCAAAGGGGCAGCCAAAAGGTAAATGCTTGGTGACTGTAGTGGAAAGTCATTGAGACTGTTTACCATAGGGAGGTGCCTTGTTGCTTCCAGATTTGGAGGTGGAGGCATCCCATTGTTTTGTTCTAAAAGTTCCTTGTGACTGAAACCTGGAGCCTTTGGAATGTCTGGATTTGACTTGAGTGGCTCTCGTGGAAACTGCAAAAGACCAGTACTTAGTAGGCCAGTGCCTTGTAAGAAATCTTTCACAGTTTGCCTAGATAAGCTTCATCTTCCATCTTTTTTAAAACTTCTTCAGCCTTATTACCAAAGAGACTGTCCTGTTGTAGAGGAGCATCCAACAATTTTGCTTTAACATGGTCAAGCAGATTTTGCTCCTTGAGCCAAGCATGCCTTCTTATCACAGATCCAGTAACAGCAGCCCTGCAAGAGGCCTCCAAAGAATCAAAACTACATTGCAAAGTATGTTTTCCAACTTGTTCAGCTGAATCTTATAGTATTAAGTATTTTTCAATGATATATACATTTTTAGCGTTTTTAATTGTTCTATTTTATTTATTTTCATATATGTCTACATGTTAATACTTATATATACACTAGTATACATGTTTTTGTGTATTTACCTTTTATATCTACATACATCTTTATTTCGTTTTAAGGAACCCAAATGATTAAATAATTGGTTAAATGAGGACAAGTATCTCATCAAGTTGATGAGTTATATAAAAGCAGATTTATTCAGTTTTATTTTAAAACCTGAAGAAGCGTACTTGGATGTACGTGAAAGCGCTTATTTGATATATACCTTGAATAAATCTTGTTTGTTCATCATCGTGGAGGTCTCCGCTTGCTCTATTTTGCGATTGTTCAGCTGAATGCAATAAATCCTGCAACTCTATTTTCCACACAGATAAACATTTTCTGTTTAAGTAAACCCATGACATGCTGTTGATATTTAAGCATATGAAATTGACAGTTTAAAGCCCCGATTGCAAAGGTTGCAGACGTGTAAACCTTCTTACCTCATCTATCCAGCGCCCTGGAATCTGTCTGAAGGGGTAGGATTTTTAGCAGTAGAAGCCTTAACGCCCTTGGGACCCTGAGAAATGGTTTCAGGGTCAGCAGTAGGGTTTTTGAAAAGGAATTTGTGGGAGTCAGGAACCCTGTAGTATCTGTCTGGCTTACTCGGAGCCAGGGGCAGGGAATCAGAAGTCATACTAGAGTCTGAGAAAACATCAACAATGTCTAGAAAAGGAGGAATAGCCAAAGGCCTATGCTGAAGACCATCCCCAAGTCTCTTTTTAGATTCAGAGAAATCCTGACTTTCCCAGTGGAAGTGTTCCCTTAAGGTAAGTAAAGTTTCTCCAAAGGAGAAATCCTCAGGGGGATAAGTAGAAGGGATGGAATTTTCTGCAACAGAGTCCTCATAAGTAGGTATAGGCAAATCCTGTTCAGAAGAATCAGAAGAACTAGAAACCTGATCTGAAGATTCAGTCAGTGCTTTGCCTAGGCCTCTTGACAAGAGGGGGATGGGTACCCCTGATCAAGGTAATTAAATCTTTAGCCATTTTGATAATTTGTTTTTTAGGCATTGGGGTCTGTACATATGGCCAAAGCGTTGGTGTTTTAGACATAGTAGATTTTGGCATTAGCTTTGAAGATGGCGTTGGTTTAATATACAAATCTTTAGGCCTGAAAACACCCTCAGAAGCCAGTGCCTGCTCAGCGGCTCCGGACCCATCTAAGGTAGAGATATCCGCGGATTCAATACTTAAAGCATCTCGCGGCATACCAGACTCCGAATGGGCCTCAGTAGAGGCCTGCAAATCAAAAGTAGTGGATATCAGGGGCTGCGAAAGCACCTGAGTACTGGCGAACCTGCATCTGGCTTAGGAGAAGCATAGTCAGTTTTGGACCTAGACAGTCTCTGCAATTTTTTTTAAGTATCCCGGTAGTCAGATTGCTAACCGATGACATTTCTGGATAGTTAAATCTTGAGCCAAACTATTTAGAAGCAAAAATACAGAGGTTTAATCGTGCGTTGATTAAATTTAGCGCAAAAACGACAGCAAGGCACTTTGTGGTCAGGGCCAAGGCAAGGAATACAGTACAAATGAAAATCCTAATGAGATATTTGCTTCCCACAAGTAATGCAATTATTAACTTACTGACATTGGTAAGGAGCAAGAAAAAGTTTCCCCAACGGGGTACTAGCTTTTAGTTGAAGACAGGTTCTGAAACTCGAAAATGAAATTTCAGGAGTCAGCCAACCGGCACTTGCGAACTGCTTCTGCTTCAGGCACCGCGCTGCAAGAAAGATGGATGTAATGGCATCAGCTGCATGTTTTATACCGCTGACGACCTGCTGTCATGGAAAAAGGGGCAGCAACCGATGCAGGACCCAAGACTTAATTCCGACTACTACGGGCAACCTGCCAGCAAATTACCAGAATGTAATGACTGCAACAGTGAAACACAAAGAACACTATTGGAATTTTAGCCTGAAAAACTACAGAGGTAGACACAGACCTGGTAGAATGAGCTTTCACCTTGAAGGGAAGATTCGTTGCCACTGGATGAACAGACAAAGTAAATGCAGCAGGAAATCCAGTGAGATAATGTGACTCTAAAAACTGGAAGGCCCTTCCTAGCATCTGAAAAGGAAACTGATCTGATCTTCTGAAATCTTTAGTTCTGTCCAGATAAAAACGAAACTGTCTATGCAGATCCAGTTGGTGAAATTTCTACTCTGCCTTGTTGGAAAAATTAGGGACAAAAACAGGCAATTCAATGGACTTATTAATATTGGCTTGAGAAGAAACCTTAGGAATAAAGAAAGGGTTTTGTCCAGAAGGAGACCCTATCTTTGAGAAACACCAAATAAGGGGGCTTAATGAAAAGAGCTTGCAGTTCAGAGACATCTTGCAGAAGTGATGGCCACTATAAATATAGTTTTCCAAGATAATAACTTAAGGTCACATGTTGCTGAGGGTTTGAAAGAACTAAGTCTATGGAGAACAAACTTCAAATCCCATGGCGCCACTGGATCCACAACTGGGGATCTTAACAAGGTGGTCCCTTTAAGGAAAGCTTTACACAGTCTGAGCCATAAGATTAGGTTCATTAGCCAAACAAAAAGTGGAAATAGCTGCCAGTTGAACTTTAATAGTAGCAGCTGCTGAACCTTGGTGGAACTCAGAAAGGAAGTCTGAAATAGCAGAAATGGGAGCTGTGTAAGGATTGAGGTTTCTCTCAGGGGACCAAAAGGAGAATCTTTTCCATTTCCTGGTATACATCTTTCTGGTAGGTTTCCTGGTATAAATCTTTCTGGTAGAAAGTTTGAGAGGATATCAGAATATGTACAACCTCAGGAGAAAAGTCCTGAAGCCTGACTAGGGATGGAATTGGAGCAACCAAGCTGTCAAATTTTGGGTGTGGAGAGAGGAATGGAACACCCCTTACATGTGCATCAGGAAATCTGGCACTGGGTCCAGAGTCCACAGTTCGTCAATTAGACAAGGTCTCTGATAGGGGAACCAAATCTCACGAAGCCAGTAAGGAGCAAATAGGATAATTTTGCTTCCCAAGGATACTGCTTTCTGAATTACCTTCAATATGAGGGGGAATGGAGGGAAAGCATAGAGGTCCAGAGGGCCAATCGTGAACAAGTGCATCTCTGGGTGTTTCCCCTTATGGGGGAATCGGGGTGAAGTAGTTGCTGCATTTGGTATTGAGAGGGGTGGCAAATAGATTGCAATAAGGCTGACCCCATTTGCGAAAAATTTGTTCCGCAATGAATATGTTCAGAGACCAATCGTGAGGCATCAGAATAGCCATGCTGTGCCTGTTGGTTATCACGCTGGACTTCCCCGGGATGTGCATTGCAACCAGAAAGCACTGGTAAAACACTGCCCACTCCCACACTCGATGGGCTTCTCTGCCTAGGGAGTAAGATTTGGTCCCGCCTTGTTTATGTACCACACCGACATTGTCAGAGTGGATCGCAATCATCCCTAGAGGGAGAAAGCTGTGAAGTGCTTGCAACGCCAGAAGCACTGCTCTCATCTCAAAGATGTTGATATGCAAATGAGCCTAGTGTTCCTGCCACGTGCCTTGGACTGCTCTCCCTGGATAATGCCCCCCCCCCCCCCAATCTGGGAGACATCTGTGGTCACAGTGACAACGGGGGGGGGGGGGGGGGACAAACGGTTTGACTGAGTTTAGATTGCACGTCTGGGTCCACCAGCAAAGATCCTGTTTGCACAAATCTGATCAGGATGGGTGAGAGGTAGATACTGCAGTGATCATTGGGCAAAAAGTAACCACTGCAGGACACTCATATGCAGTCTGGCTAATGGAACTAATGTTATTGTCGAAGCCATTGTCTAACAACTTGAGTACTATCTTTGCTTTCACTTTCCTTAGAGGAAGTTTAAAACTTGTTCCCTAAAGTTCTGAATTCTTTCTACGGGAAGTGAAGCCCTCATTGTGTTAGTGTTTATTTCAGCACCAATAAAAATCGCATACTGAGAGGGCAATAATGCAGACTTTTACTGTAATCCCTAACTGCAGGCAAGTTGAAAAAGTAACGGTTCTGGCCTGTAACAGTAGATGCCTGGTGGTAGCAGGAGCCAGTCATCCAGGTACAGAAACACTTTGAATCCCTGACGTCTCAAGTGAGCCGTGACCACTGCCATGCATTTGGTGAACACCCTGGAGGCTATGGTGAGACCAAAGGGCAGGGTGCAAAACTGATGACTGGCTCCCAGCCTGAAGTGTGACTCCTTGATGCCCTATTTTGATATGGTAGTACGGATCTTGGAGGTATATGGAGCACATACAAATGTATTTTCCTAATAACGGGAGTATCGACTGTAAGGTGACCATTCGGAACTTTGACTTCTGTACAGATTTGTTCAATATGCTGAGATCCAAGATGGGTCTCAAGTCCTCTGTTCTTTTTGGCACCATAAAGAATCTGAAGTCCCTAATCCTACTTGGTCTGCGGGGACGGGTTGGATGACTATGAGCAACTTTTGGATTTCTAGAGTTGCTGAATCCCTGTGATTGGGTGGCACATATGGGATTAGTCTGGTCCAAGGGGGTGGAGAAGAGAAGGGAATATGGTAACCTAGGGTAATTATATTTAATACCCACTTGAGTGATATCGTGCCAGGCTTCCAGGTATAAGGAAATAAGACCCCCGACTGGCTCCAGAGACGTGCAGTCGGGCATCCTTTCAGGAGGGCTGATAGGGATGACCATGAAAGGAATCAGTTTCCCTGGTTCTGCAGGTCTCCTCTACCCTTAGGGTGGCATCTACTATTATTTCCTCCTCTGCCTCTGGAAAAGGAATCACCTTGTGCGAACTGAAAAAAACCTCTCGACTTTTTGAACCACATTTTGCTGCCCTTCTACCCTTTGGGATAGGGTCTAGAAGGAATGGAAAAATGGACTCCCACGGCAGACAGGGTTTTTCCTTCCTGCTCGTACATGGTGTCTCCTTTACCTTGGTTCCAAACAATGAGGATCCGTCAAAAGGGGTGTTGGTAAACGTAGACTTACTCACTACATTAGCTGCGTAAGATAGCCTCATGGAGGAGTGCACAATAGAATTTAGGATAGACATCTATGCAGAGATACCGCATCAGCTACATTATCCTGCAGAGTATCTCCCAGCTCTTTTAGATCTCTCGGGAGCTTTGTGAAATGAGACAGGTAGTTCAGCGATCCAAGTGTAAAAGCAGCTGAAGAAAAGACACGCCTCCCGTACCTATCCATCATTCGAGACTCTCTATTCGGTAGATGGACCATGGAGGAAGTTTCGGCAAGTTCCTTTTTGGTGGCTGCTGCCACCATCATGGCATCTACGGGAATGCCCTTAGTAAGAAAGTCCTTGTTTTCGGGTGCTGCCAAAAATGTATTTGGTCTTCTAGGAACCGGATCTCAGAATCAGGAGATTACCACACCTTTCGACTTACTAGATCCAGTAGCTAGTCAAAAGGTGGACACAACCAAGAGGGGAAGGGTTGAGACCCAAAAACCTTCAGGTACACTGACTCAACAGAAGGGGCTGTGGTGGGCCAGCCACCTCTGTTTCAGGATCTCAAGGATATCTGCGAATGAGATCATTCTAGGATGACTTGGGGGGGCCCTTCTGACTCTAGGTCAGTGTCTGATGTAATAGACTCATCAGGGGAGTCAACATGTTTCCTCTTACAAGCTTTCTAACTAGGTGGCTCCTCAAAGGTATTCTAGGGAGACCGCTGAAGACTGGGGACCACTCATGGAGGTTTCCTGAGGCTGCAAGTCTCTGCTGTGTTGGAAGAGAAAGGGAGCAGAGACTGAAGTTGGCGTTTAAGGGGGAAAGTGTCGGTGCATTTGGTTGAAACTCAAGACCTGGACAGCACACATCACCTCTAAGGCCGATCCTCCCAGCTCAGAGGATGCCCTCCGCCCCCAAGATGCAGAGGCAGACCTCGGCGCCGAGGAGATGGGCTCTGAGGCAGATGTGGGGTCCAAACTCACCTGCGCCGAAGCACCGGGAGGTAGGCTCAGAACCAAAGTTCAATTCGAAACGTCCCCATTGGGCCTGACTGGAGAACTGAAGACCCTGGACTCCACAGACGGCAGCAAAAGGGTCGGAGCAGTTCTTGGAACAAAGACCAACTGAGGTAGCTGGAACAGACCTTTCCACAACCCAAGGCACTAACTCTGGCTCTGGTAAGTATATACAACTGAACTAAATTATTCATGTTTCACTGTTGCAGTAATTACATTTGGGTAGATTCCCAAAGCTAAGGAAGGGAGGAGGCAATTAGAGAGCATTAGGAAAGGCTATTAGGCCCTGCAAGACTGCAGTGGCAAAACCAGCTCTGGATATATAAAAAATAGGCTAGTGGTAAAGCTTGAAGGTATGAACAGAACTCCAGGTTGCAGCTTCTAGGATGTCCCTGGTACGAACACCTCTGAGAAAAGCTGCTGAAGTAGATGCAGCCCTGATGGAATGTGAACTTATCCCCTGCGGGGTAGGGTCTTCCATAGTGCTTATAGCACAAATCAAAGCAATGGCCTATCAACTTAGAAATGGTTTGCTTTGAAATGGCCTTCCCCTCTGCCCCTGAAGCAAAGGCAACTAGCAGCAGTTTAGTTTTCCTGACAGGCTTAGTCCTGTCAAAATAAAATCTAAGTTGTCTGTGCACGTCCAAAAGTGCAGTATTCGTTCTGTGGAGTAGAAAAGATTGGCAAATGAATGGACTGATTAAGGACCACACTGGATACCACCTTAGGCATAAAGGATTGGTCCTGAGTGACACCCTGTCTGCATGGAAGATGAAGGGCTCCACTGCCATGAGGGCTTGTAATTCAGACACTTCTTGCTGAAGTGATGGCTAGAAGGAAAGCTGTTTTCTAAGAAAGGAATTTCAACTCTGCAGTTGCAGCTGGCTCAAAAGTAGGTAGAGTGAGCTTTTCCAATACAAAGTTAAGGTCCCAGGCTGGAGTAGGGACTCTCCTAGGTGGTCTTAAATCTTTGGCCCCTCTGAGGAATTGCTTCAGCAGAGGGTGAGAAAAGAGTGGTGGCTCTGCATTATAATGTGCTGAAATGGCTGAGGCATGAATTTTAGTAGAAGAGAAGGAAAGGCCCTTGTGAAGCATCTAAGTATTGAAGAATATGAGGTAAGCTGGGCACTGTTGTGCCCATCCTCTGAGTTTGACTCCAGGAACAGTATCTTTTCCACTTTTCAGCATAGGAATTTGTAGTACTAGGCCTCCTTGCCTCCAGAATGACATCCAGTACTTGCTTACTGAGGGAAGGTATTGGAGAGCTCAGGTAATTAGCTAGGCTGCAAGGTTCAGGGTTTGAAGCTGGGGTGCAAAATCTGGCCCTCCTGCTGGGACAGCAGGGAAGGGGTCTGAGGCAGGTGCCATGGTTCCAGCAGTGACATACTGCGCAAGAGGGGGTACAAAGTGTTGGCATGGCAGACTGGTGCAATGAGTATTGTCCTTGGTTTGTCCTGTTTGAACTTTAGTAGAACTTTCGAGAGGAGAGGCAGAGAGGGAAAGGCAAAAACAGTGGCTTTCCCAGGTGAAGGACAGGGCATCCACTTTCCAAGCTTGTCTGTGGGGAGTCCTTGTGTAGACATTTTCCAACTGGTAGTTCTGAGGGGTGGCAAACAGGTCCAACTCTGGACTCCCCCATTTGTTTCTCAACATGTTGAATATCCTTTGTTCCAGTTTCCACTCGTGTGGGTCCATAAGAATTCTGCTTAGGTTGTCTGCCAGTAAAGTTAGCTTGCCTGGCAGGAATTGAGCTTCTAGGTGCACTTGGTAGCTCAAGGCTGTGTTCCACAGAGCCATGGCTAGTCTACAGAGAGGATATGAGTGGGTTCCCCTCTGCTCGTTTATGTACCACAACAGTGATGTTGTCCGTCTTTACCAGTAATTGTCCTGAAAGAATGTAGTCCTTTAAGGCTGTCACAGAATTCTGTACAGCTAACATTTTTTTTGATAGATATGTAGGTGCATTTGACCTGAATGCACTGCCCTGCCAAGTGAGCCCTCATGCATAGTCTAATGCGTCTGTTACGGTGTCGGTGGCAGGGGGTAGAGTGAATGGCAGTCCCTTGTTGTGGTAGCAGGCCTCTGCCCACCAAAGGAACTCTGTCTTTATACAAGGAATGACGGGAATCAATGATTCCAGGTCCAGAGAAAGTTGACACCATAGACTTTTTAGATACCATTGTAATTTCCTCATATGTAGTCTTGCATATGGAATTAGTAGTATGCAAGAGGCCATGAACCCCAGGGCTTGCAGTGTTTTCCTTGTAGATAGCTGGGTTTTTATGGCCAGTAGTTTGATAGGCTGTCATATAAACTTGTTTCTCTGGCGTGAGGTAGGTCATCTGGAAAGTTGTGTTCAAGCTTGCTCCCAAGAATACAATCTGTTGGCAGGGTACTAGATGAGATTTCGTTTATGTACCCCAGTGAGGTTAACAATTTATGTCCTGGCTTTCTGCCTGAATTAGACAATCGTCCAGGTATGGGTATATCTGAATATTTCTTTGCCTGCAGAATGCAATGACTGGAGCTACACATTTTGTGAATACCCTGGGCGCAGTAGATAAGACAAAAGGCAGTGCAGAGAAAGTACAGTTTTGTACCTACCATAAATGTAGATGTCCGAACTGGATAGCATCTGCAGTCATAACAAGTGGGTTGTCCTGTCGTCAGGCAGCCCTGCAGTCGGCCGGATTCCAAAGTCCGGGTCCGGCTTCGGCTGATGTCGCACTCCACCCGACGTCATCTCTGTTGGTCTTCGGGTATAAAAGCATCAGCCGACGCCATTTTCCTCAGTGTTTCTTGCCCCAGATGCCAGTAGCCCTCTTGCAGGGTAAAATTTGGATAGATGCCAATGTTTCCAAATAGATAGAGGTAAACACAACAATAAGCATATATGTACATATATACAAACAAATACACCATAAAAGACTCCCCCCCAAGAGCTAGCTATTAGGAGGGTAAACACCCTAGGAGTACCACAGAGGGGAAGGAGGGAGGGTAATCCTGACTGCAGATGCTATCCAGTTCGGACATCTACATTTATGGTAGGTACAAAACTGTACTATGTCCTTCATGGATGCATCTGCAGTCATAACAAGTGGGTAGAATACCATAGCCAACTAGGGAGGAGGATAAAGGTAGATTATGGTGTGTTTAGGATCCCTTGCAGTACAGCAGTGGCAAACCCTGCTCGGGATCTGGAATAAAGAGGCAAATTATAATGCTTGGCAAATGTATGCACGGAGGTCCAAGTAGCCGCCTCAATAATGTCTTTGGTTGCCACTCCTCGTAAGAAGGCTGTGGTAGTGGCTGTTGCCCTTGTAGAGTGAGGTCTTATGTTCTGTGGAATTGGTTTTCCATGGAAGGAGTAACAGTATCGTATGCAATTTCCTATCCATTTGGAGATTGTCTGTTTGGAAATAGCTTTTCCTTCCCTTCCTGTTGCATAGGCTACAAAAAGTTGGTCAGTCTTTCTGCTATTTTTGTTCTGTCCAAGTAGTAGCGTAGCTGTCTATGTACATCCAAGGTATGCAGTATTCTTTCCCTCTGTTTTGTGGGTTGGGAAAGAAGGTAGGTAGGTGGATTGCCTGGTTTAAAGATACTCTGGATACCACCTTAGGCATAAATGTAGGATTAGTCCTCAAGGACACTCTATCTTGGTGGAAGATTAGGAAGGGTTGCACTGCCATTAAGGCCTGTAGTTCTGAAACCCTCCTTGCTGAAGTAATTGCCAGTAGGAAAGCAGTTTTCCATGACAGGTGTTGTAGGTCTGCTGTTGCTGCTGGTTCAAGGGTGCTAGTGTCAACTTTTCTAGCACAAAGTTTAAGTCCCAAGCTGGTAATGGTGGTTTCCTTGGAGGTTTTACATTCTTGATTCCTCTGAGGAACTGTCTGAGCAAAGGGTGCGAAAAAGCAGGTGGATCAAAGCTGTATTCTGCTGAAATAGCTGATGCATGTATCTTGATGGAGGAGTAGGACAGGCCTGAATGAAGAAGTTCGCCAGATACTCCAGAATGTTAGGCATATCTATGTTTGACACATCTTTTCCTCTTTCGGTACTCCAAATGACAAACCTTTTCCATTTTCCAGCATAGTTCTTTCTTGTTGAAGGTCTGCGTGCTTCAAGAATAATGTCTTTAACTCTTTGGGAAAGTTCTGTATTAGCTGCTGCTATGTGATGTTCCATGCAGTCAGTTGCAGCGTTTTTAGGTTTGGATGTATGATGCTGAAGTTGTTCTGAGTTAACATCAAAGGCATCAGGGGTATTGGCCACATGTTGTTCGAGACATGCTCTTCAGTAGTGGGTACCAGTGTTGTCTTGGCCAGTTTGGGGCTATCAGGATTATCCTTGGACGTTCTTCCTTGATTTTTAGTAGTACCTTGTGTATCAAGGGAAGAGGTGGGAATGCATATGCTGTTAGGCCTTTCCAGTTGAAGGAGAGTGAATCCACTTTCCATGCTAGTGGGTGGAATGTCCTTGTGCAGAATTTTTGAGCTGGTGATTGAGAGGTGATGCGAATAGGTCTATCTGTGGCATTCCCATTTCTTTGAGATGGTCTTGAAGATGTCCGGTGCAGCTTCCATTCGTGGGCATCCGTGGTTCTGCTTAGTATGTCTGCTAGAGTATTGTCTTTCCCTGGTACAAATATTGCCTGTAACTGAATGTTGTAGCTGAGAGCCAGGGTCCACAGCTCCAAGGTCATTCTGCATAGGGGGTATGAATGAGTGCCTCCCTGTTTGTTGATGTACCACATGACTGTGGTGTTGTCTGTCCTTATCATCAACTGGCCCTCTTTGAGGAATGGTTTGAACTTTTGGATTGCCAGTTTTACTGCCAGCATTTCTTTTAGATTGATGTGCAGGTGAAGTTGATCCTGTGTCCACAATCCTTGCACGCATTTGTCCAGCATGTGGGCCCCCATCCTAGGTCTGAAGCGTCTGTTGTGATGGTCTGGCTTGGTTGACATCTGCGGAAGGGCAGGCCTGGGTTTGACTGGCATGCCTGAGCCCACCATAGGAACTCCTGTTTTAAGCATGGAATTAGTGGGATTTCCGTTTCTAGACTGTGTCTGTGTTGGGACCATAAATTCTTTAGGTACCACTGTAGTTTCCTCATATGTAGTCTGGCAAATGGGACCAAGATTATGCATGATGCCATGAAGCCCAAGGCCTGTAGAAATTTTCTTGCTGTTAACTTGTTCAGTTTTGTTAGTGACAAGAAGTAAAGAGGAAGTTCTTTTTGTTTTTCTGTAGTCAGGAATGCCATTTGTTGTACTGTGTCCAATTCACCCAAGAATGTCCTTGTTTGGGATGGTATCAGCCTTGACTTTTGTAAATTGACTGTGTATCCCAGTCCTTGTAGCAAGTAAATGACCCTTTGTAAATCTGTTGTCAGCTTGCTTTTGTTGTCCCCTTGTAGCAGGCAGTCGTCCAGGTATGGGTAAATTTGTATTCCTGTAGTCTGCAATGGGCGATTACTGATGCCAGGCATTTTGTGAATACTCTGGGCAGTAGATAAGCCAAAGGGCAATGCTGAGAATTGATAGTGCTCTGATCCTGCAAGAAATCTGAGGTATCTTCTGCAGATTGGTCGAATGGGGACGTGCAGGTATGCCTCCTTGAGATCTAGAGTTACCAGCCAAGACTCCTTGCCCAGCATGGGAAGAAGTTGCTGTAGGGTCAGCATTTTGAATTTTGGGACAATGATGTATGTATTTAAGGTGGACAGATCGAGAATTGGTCTCCAACTTTTTTCCTTTCTTGGAACTAGGAATAGTCTGGAGTAGAACCCCTTTCCTTGTTCTGCTGTTGGCACTCTTTCCACAGCTCTCATGTTTGTTAACTCCATTATCTGGCGTAGAGCCTCTGTTTTTTGATTTGGAGGTAGATTTGACATTCCTCTTTTGACTGGTAAAGTGTGGAAGTGAAACCGGTAACCTTGATCTATGGTTTGTAAAATCCACTTGTCTTTTGTTATGTAGTGCCAGTTCTTTGAAAATAAGGTTAACTTTCCGCCTAGAGGGGCTGCTATTTGTTCCCTGGTAGGCGGATTTAGGATTAAGTCACTGTGGTTGTGCTGATGTAGTGGCAGTGGCTGTGTCTGTGCCTCTGCTGCTACCTTGCCACTGTCGTCCTCTGTAGGCACCTCCTCTGGATTGGTTTCTGCCTCTGGAACGTCTATTTCTGCCCCTTTGAAATTTTGTGGAGTCAGGAAAGGACCAATTTTTGGCAGGCCAGTTCCTGCTAAACCTTGGGCGTTGAACCTGCAAGAAATCTTTAACAGTTTGAACAGATTTTGCCTTTTCTTCCATTTTCTTCATAACCTGCTGGGCAGGTGTACCAAACAAACTTGTCTTGTCCATAGGAGCATCTAGCAACTTAGCTTTAACATGATCCGGTAAAGCTTGTTCCTTTAGCCATGCATGCCTTCTTATCACTGTGCCTGTCATGGCTGATCTAAATGAAGCCTCCAGTGCATCATAGCCACATTTTAAGGAATGGTTGCTAACCTGTTGTATGTTATTTACCATCTCTAATACATATTTCTTATCAAGAGATTCATCAGTAGTTAACATTTTAGTTAACTGATCAAGCATAAACTCTTGGTATTGTATCATGTGAAACTGACAGTTTAAAGCTCTAGCTGAGAGAGTAGCTGAAGTGTAGACCTTTTACCCCATCTGTCTAGTGACCTTGCTTCCCTTTCAGAAGGAATAGGGTTTTTAGCTGTGGTCGCGGCTACTGCCTTGGGACCCTGGGATATAGTTTCTGGGTCTGCAAGTGGGGCCTTGTAAAGGTGGTGATGAGTATCTGGCACCCTGTAAAATCTGTCTGGTTTGGCAGGGCTGGGGGTAAAGTCTGGGCAGCAAACATCACTGAAAGCATCATCCACCACAGAGAGAACAGGAGGTATAGCTAAGGGCCTGTGCTGTGGGAGGTGCAGAAAGGTCCCAAGTCTTTTTCTGGAGTCTGAAAAATCCTGTTGCTGCCATTGGAACTGTTCTCGCATGGCATGCAAGGTTTCCCAAAGGAGAATTCTTCTGGTGGGGAAGCAGCTGGAATGGATTCTTCAGCATCAGAATCTTCAAAATTGGAGAAGGGAGCCTCAGGCTGGTCAGTTAGGTCTGATTCATCAGCAGAATCATCAGAAGACACTGGCTCAGGGGGCTCTGCCCTAGGTCTCTTCTCTGGGGGCTGAGAGGCCCTGTCTGGGTGAGATTGAGATCCTCTAATTAAAGAAATTAAATCTTCTGCCAAAGAAAGCATTTGAGCACTAGAAGAGGGCCTGGATGAGGGGGTTTTAACAGGCACTGATTTAGTAGTCTTGGCTGCTTTAGCCCTGGCAAAGGCCTTAATGGACATGGCTGCTGGAGGCCTAGCAGCACCACGTGCTGGGGTAGAGACATCCAAGGGGATGGTGTCTGATAAATCAACCACCGTAGTGGGTAAAATTTCTGAGGTCGATTCAAGAATTGTAGCAGGGGCCTCAGTTGTAAGAATAGGTTCAGCTGTACTTTGAGCAGTTTTCTCGGTTTCGCCGAAACCGAGACACTCATGATTTGCTTTGCCGTGGTTTCGGCCGAAACCGCGGGACGCGAGTGTCGGTCTCTATCTTTGCGTTTTTTGGAAGAATGGGTAGTCGGAGGATCCGACGGCATAATGTACGCAAAATCAGTACCGAAAAACTGTTCTGCAAACTCCGACCGGCGCCTAAGCGTTTCGGTTGAAAGAGGCACAGGCGAACAGGCTGCTACGTCGTGGGCTTGGCCTAAACAAGGCAGACAGTAAGAGTGGAAATCTTTATGAGGTATTTGTTTCCCACAGGTTAAACAATTGTTAACTTTTTCTGACATCGGCTGAGGCAAGAAAGAGTCCCCAGGGTACTTAGCTTTAGAAGTCTTGGTAGTATTCGGTAGAAGTAATCTCTGGATCCGACCGGCACTTGCGAACAGCTTCTGCTTGGCCACGCGGCAAGAAAGACTGGGGAAAATGGTGTCGGCTGATGCTTTTATACCCGAAGACCAACAGAGATGACGTCGGGTGGAGTGCGACATCAGCCGAAGCCGGACCCGGACTTTGGAATCCGGCCGACTGCAGGGCTGCCTGACGACAGGACAACCCACTTGTTATGACTGCAGATGCATCCATGAAGGACATCTGATAATGCATGTATAGCCTGCTCTGAAGCTTAGGTATTTTCTGCAAGATTTCCTTATTGGGATGTGCAGGTAAGCTTCCTTTAGGTCCAATATTGTCAACTAGGCATTTCTACCTAGCATGGGAAGCAGCTGAAGGGTTAGCATTTTGAATTTTGGGATTACCAAAAAGGTGTTTAGTATAGACACACGTCCAGGATAGGACACCAGTTGTCTTTTCTGGGCACCAGGAAAAGTCTGGAGTAAAAACTTTGTCCCCATTCCTCTGCTGGGACAGGTTGAATAGCCCTGATACTTAGAGACAATCTGCTGTTGAGCCTCTGCCCACTGACTTGGGGGTAGGTCCGGTCAACCATTCAAGGTTGGTAAGGTGTGGAAGTGGTATCTGTATCCTTGGAAAACTATATTTAAAACCCATTTGTCTTGGGTAATGAGTTCCCAGTGTTTTGCATGCAGGGAATCTTTATCCCTAAAGGAGCAGTCAGGTGAGCAGGGCTTGGAAGGTTTAAGCTTAAGTCATTGTGACAGGTTACCATGGGGGGGGGGGGTCTTACTACTACCAGCTTTGAAAGTGGGATCCCCCACTGCTTAGGCCTGTGAGTACCTTGAAATTGTAGCCTAGGTGGTCTGCTGGTCCTGGGTTTGGACTGAGAAGGCCTGGAAGAGGCAGGAAAGGACCAATTCTTAGAAGGCCAACGCCTACTGAATCTGGGAGGCTGTATTTGCAGGAAATCTTTAACAGTTTGCATATATTTAGCTTTTTCCTCCATCTTTTTAAGTACCTCTTCTACTTTGTTGCCAGACTGTCTTGGTTTAAGGGAGCATCCAGTAATTTAGCCTTAACATGATCTGACAAAGTTTGCTCCTTAAGACAAGCATGCCTTCCAAGAACAGACCCAGTGACAGCAGCCCTACAAGATGCCTCTAAGGAGTCAAAGCACTTTGCAAAGTATGTTTACCAACTTGTTCAGCAGAATGCATTAAATCCTGTAATTCTTTATTTTCAGCAGTCAGGAATCAACATTTTCTGTTTAAGTAATCCAATAATATGCTGCTGATACTTTAACATTTGAAACTGGCAGTTTGAGGCCCTAATGGCCAAAGTAGCAGAAGTGTATGCCTTCTTACCTCCATCTGTCCAGGGCCCTGGAATCTTTCAGAGAATGTAGTGTTTTTGGCAGTAGTAGCCTTAATGCCTTTGGGTCCCTGTGAAATGGTCTCTGGGTCAGCAGTAGGATTCTTGAACTTGAGAGTCAGGTACTCTAATACACCTGTACGGTTTCCTGTGAGCTGGAGGTAGTGTCTGGGGCCAGGCTAGATTCCAAGAAGGCATCATCTACAATGTCCAGCACGGGATGTATAGCTAAAGGCCTGTGTTGAGGTAGGAGTAAGAATTTCTAAAGCCATTTTTTTTGGAGTCACAATAATCCTGGTTTTCCCAGCAGAAATGCTCCCTTAAGAGTGTGCAAAGTTTCACCAAAAGGGAAATCTTCTTGATGCAGACAGAATGGAGTCCTCTGCATCGGAGTCCTCTGCATCAGAATCCTCATAGGTAGATAAAGCAAATCCGGGTCATCAGAACAAACAAATTTCAGAATCCTGATCAGAAAAATCAGAAGGAAAATCAGTTCTAGGTCTCTTGGAGGGGGAAGGCCGGCTTCCCTCGAGTAATAAGGTCTTTAGCCATTCTTGCTTTTTAGGCACATGTGCCTGACCATGCTGTTTGGACGTGTCTTTTCTAGGCGTGGATCAAGTTTTACACCTTAAAGAAGATGGCGTTTGTTTGATATGCAAGTCAGTAGGCCTGAATATACCCTCAGAAGCCGGTGCCTGCACAGAGGCTCCGGACCCATCCAAAGTAGAGACATCCGCAGGTTCCATAGTCGAAGCATCTCGCTGCATACCGAACTCCGAATGGGTCTCAGTAGAGGCCTGTGAATCTGAAGTAGCAGGTATCAGGGGCCAAAAGTGCCTCACTGAGTACCGGCAAACTGGCTACTAGCTTAACAGAAGCATTGGCAGCTTTGGACCTATGTGGTCCGTCTATCTTTAAGGTTGTTCGGAATGTAGTTAGTCTGATGACTTACCCAAGCCATTTCTGGATAATTAAACAGCGTATCGAAATAGTTTGATGTGAAAATGGACAGAATGAAGTTTGAGGATTGAATAAAGCACAAAACCGACAGCAAGGAACGTCGTCGTCTGGTCCTAAGCAAGGAATGCAGTAAGAATGAATCTTTGAGGTATTTGCTTTCCACAAGTAATACAATTGTTAACTTTTACAGACTTCGGTTTATAGCAAGAAAAAGGATCCCCAACGGGGTACTTCGCTTTTTTGAAGACTTCGGTTCTGAAACTCGAAAACGAAAATTTCAGGAGTCTGCCGACTGGCACTTGAGCCGCTTCTGCTTCGGACACCGCACAGCAAGAAAGACTGATGTAATGGTGTCAGCTGCATGCTTTATACCCCTGACTACCTGACGTCTTGGAAGAGGAGAAAGCAACCGACGGAGGACCCAAGACTTTGATAATCAGACTGGCTGAGGGCTGCCTGCAAGCAGATAACCCTAATGTAATAACTGCAAAGTACAGTTTTGTACCTACCATAAATGTAGATGTTAGAGTGCCAATACAGCTGCAGTCATAACAGATGGGTTTACCCTGCCGTCAGGCGGGTCCTCGGTCGGCCGAATTCCAAAGTCTAGGTCCAGCGTCGGTTGTAGTCGCTTCTTCCCGGACGTCAGTGCGGCAGGGGTATGAAAGAGCCAGCAGACGCCATCTTCTTCAGTTTTTCTTGCCCCGGATGTCAGGTGCCCCCAGAAGGAAGGCAAAACAAACTTATGTAATTATGCAATATAGAATAATCACAAAACAGTAGTTTGCAAGCAAATACACCATAAAAGAATACCCCAAAAAGGTTGTATGAGAAGGTGTTAGCCATAAGGCCTGTTCTAAGAGGGGAAGGAGGGAGGGAAACCTGGACTGCAGCTGTATTAGCACTCGAACATCTACATTTATGGTAGGTACAAAACTGTACTACGTTCATCGTGCATACAGCTGCAGTCATAACAGATGGGTAGAATCCCAAAGCTAAAAAAGGGGTGGTAGGCACGGTGGAACTAGGAGGAGCCAGGATGCCCTGCAAGACTGCAGTGGCAAAGCCTGCTCTAGTTTTGGAGTATAATGGTAGGTGGTAGTGCTTGGAGAAGGTATGCACAGAACTCCAAGTGGCTGCTTCCAAAATATCTTTGGTAGGAACTCCTCTGAGGAAAGCTGCAGAGGTAGCTGTGGCCCTTGTGGAGTGAGACCTGATGCCTGCAGGGACAGTTTTACCATGAAGAGAGTAACAAAAGCGTATGCAGTGGGCTATCCATTTTGAGATTGTCTGTTTGGAAATTGGCTTCCCTTGAGCTCCTACAGCATAGGACACAGTTGTTCTGATTTTCTGAAAGGCTTTGTTCTGTCCAAATAATAGCGCAGCCGTCTGTGGATGTCCAAGGAATGTAGTAGTCTCTCCCCTTTGTTTTGAGGATTAGGGTAAAAGGTAGGTAAGTGGATAGCCTGATTCAAAGCTACCCTGGATACCACCTTTGGCATAAAGGACGGGTTGGTTCGTAAGGAAACTCTGTCCTGATGGAAAATGATGAAAGGCTGCACAGCCATGAGGGCTTGTAGTTCGGATACCCTGCGAGCTGAGGTGATAGCCAGAAGGAAGGCTGTTTTCCAGGACAAATATTGCAAATCTGTTGAAGCAGCTGGCTCAAAAGGAGGCAAGGCCAGCTTTTCTAGAATGAAATTGAGGTCCCAAGCAGGTATTGGTTGTTTCCTTGGGGGTTTTATATTCTTAGCCCCTCTGAAGAACTGTCTTAAGAGGGGCTGAGAGAATAAAGGTGGATCAGTGTTGTATTCTGCAGAAATGGCTGAAGCATGGATTTTGATGGAGGAGAATGAAAGTCCACTGCTTAGCAGCTCAGCTAGATACTGTAATATTTGAGGTAAATTCAGTTTTCCAGTATTCTGGCCCTTTTTCTCATTCCAGGCACAAAACAGTTTCCATTTTGTGGAGTAAGCTTTTCTAGTAGACGGCCTTCTGGCCTCCAAAATGACATCCTGCACCTCCTTGGAGAGTAGGGTCTGTTGTGAAGTTAAGGAATCTTCCATGAGGCTAGATTGAGTGTTTTCAGCTGACTGTGAAGGGTTTTGAAGCTGTGCTGAGTCAGAAGAGGCATTAGAGGTAGGGTCCATGGTGGGGAATGCGTTAGGCTCCTCAGGAGAGGTTACCAGTGCTGTCTTCGCCAGTCTGGAGCAATGAGAATCATCTTTGGTCCGTCTACTCTGGTTTTTAATAGAACTTTGGGCAGCAGAGGAAGAGGTGGAAAGGCATAAACTGTCATTGTTGTCAAACTGAAAGAGAGCGTCCACTCTCCAGGCCTGTGGATGAAAAGTCCTTGAGCAGAATTGTCAATTGGTGATTTTTGTGGGAGGCAAAGAGATCTATGTCTGGCCTTCCCCATGCTTGAATTATCTCTGTAAAAACTTGAGGATGCAACTTCCATTCGTGTGGATCTTTCATATTTCTGCTTAGGTTGTCTGCCAGCGTGTTTTCCTTGCCTGGCAAGTACTGTGCTTGAAGTTCGATTTGTAATTCCAAAGCCATGTTCCAAAGTGACATGGCCAGCCTGCATAGGGGGGTATGAATGGGTTCCTCCCTGTTTATGTACCACATTACTGTGGTGTTGTCTGTCCTTATCAATAGTTGACCTGGATGCAGAAGGTCTTTGAAAGTTATAATAGCATTTATTACTGCTAGCATTTCCTTTTGATGTGAAGGTGCTTTTCTTTTTTGGGACCATTTGCCCTGAATGCACCGATCTGTCATGTGCGCCCCCCAGGCGTAGTCCGAGGCGTCTGTTGTGATGACTTGATTTGCTTGAGGCTTGCAGAATGGGAGACCTGTGTTTGTTTGGCATGCTTGAGCCCACCACAGAAATTCCTTTTGAAGACATGGAATTAGTGGTATTATTGTTTCCAAACTGTGGCTGTGTTGAGACCATAGGTTTATCAGGTACCATTGAAGATGTTCATCGTGCATACAGCTGCAGTAATCACATATGGGTGTTCTCTGCCGTCAGGCGGCCCCTCTGTCGGCCGAATTCCAAAGTCTTGGTCCGGCGTCTGTTATCGTCGCTTTCTCTTCTGACGTAAGTGAGGCCAGAGTATATAAGACACAGCCGACGCCATGTTCTCCAGTCTTTTTTGCCGCGTGGTGCCCGAAGCAGAAGCAGTTCGCAAGTGCCGGTCGGCCAGCTCCTGAATTATGAAAATTTGGGAAACCGAAGTCTTCATTAAAGCTAAGTACCCCGTTGGGGAAACTTTTCTTGCCTCAGACCGATGTCGGAAAAAGTTAATTGTATTTCTTGTGGGAAGCAAATACCGCATAAGGAGTTCCACTCCCTCTGCATACCTTGTTTAGGCCCAGACCACGACGTCTCGGGCTGTCGCTTTAGCGCTACCTTCAATAAACACACTATTAAGCGTCGGGCGGAGTTCGCCCAACACTATTTTGGTAAAGCTTTTGATTATAAAATGTCGGACACTCCGACTACCGTTTTGTCCAAAAAAGCAAGGAAAAGGACCGACACGCGAGGCCCGCGGTCCCCGCCGACACCACGCCAAAACAGGCTACACGTGGTCCGGTTTCTCAGCGAGACACCTTTGCAGTCCCTGACTACAGACGACACTCCTTTGGCGGTGTCCTCTGTACCCGAGACCGCTGGGACCTCGGCCCTTTCCCAGACTACAACCACCGAAGCCTTTGCTAATGTTGAGCCTACTAATGTGGACAGGTCCACCTCCACCCATGGTGTCTTTAGACCCTCTTCTTCTTTTTCTATTAAGGCCTTTACTAAATCCAAAGCAGCCAGGCATCCCAAGAGGCCTGTTGCACAGGGCCCATCTCCAGGTCCCATGCCTAAGAAACAGATGCTTAAAATGGCTGAGGATTTAATTACTCTTATCAGAAGTTCTCAACCCCCTCCAGACAAGAGACCCAGAGTGGAGGAAGATTCTCCCTCTTCTGATCAGGGATCCATTTTATCAGAACATTCTGATGCAGAGGAACACTCTTACTCCCCTTTTGAGGATTCGGATGCAGAGCAGTCCATCCCTTCTGTATCCCCTCCTGAGGATTTTTCCTTTGGGGAAACCTTACACACCTTGAGGGAACACTTCCATTGTGAAGGCCAAGACTTTTCAGATTCCAAGAAAAGACTTAGGGAATTTCTATTGTTACCTCAACACAGACCTCTGGTGATACCCCCTGTTTTGGACATACTTGATGATGTTTATTCGGAGGCTTGCCTTAACCCGGATTCTCTACCTCCTGCACCAGTCAAACCCGATAGGCATTACAGAGTACCCAACTCTCACCAATTTCTCTTCAAAAGCCATAATGCTGACCCTGAAACCATTTCACAAGGCCCCAAGGGATTGAAGGACTCCACTGCCAAGAATCCACTTCATGCAGAAAGGGAGTCAAGATCTTTAGAAAGGTGGGGAAAAAAGGTATATACCTCGGCCACCCTAGCCATGAGGGCCTTAAATTGTCAGTTTCATATGCTTAAATATCAACAGTTTCTGTTATCACAATTAAGGAATAAAATGTCTCAACCTGAACAACCAGATTTAAAGGAGTTACAGGATATGATGCATAGTGCAGAGCAAGTGGGTAAACACACTTAATGTGGTTATGATACCCTAGAGGCTTCAAGTAGAGCGGCTGCTACAGGATCAGTCATTCACAGACACGCCTGGCTTAGAGAACAAAACTTGCCTGATCATGTGAAAGCTAAACTTCTAGATGCTCCTTTACAAAAGGATGTGCTGTTTGGTACTAATGCTGAGGAGATACTGCGGAAAATGGAAGAAAAAGACAAATCTATGCAAACTGTCAAAGCCTTTTTACAGGTCCAACCACCACGTTTTAGCAGGAATTGGCCTTCAAAAAACTGGTCCTTTCCAGCCACTGACAAGCCCCAAAGAGGTAGATAGATGCACAAGGGGCAGAGGGCAGAGGGCAATCACAAGGATCATACAGAGGACGACAATGGCAAACTCCAGCACCAAGAGGTGGCGAGGACAGTGCACAACAATACAGGAAGCAAACCCAATGACTCCCTCATTTCCATGCCAAGCACGTCTCAGCTGGCAGCACCTTTGGGTGGAAAGCTAGCATTATTTGCAATTGGCATATTGTCACAACAGACAAATGGATCCTGGACATTATAAACAGAGGCTACAAATTTCATTTCCACATTCTTCCAAAAATGAGAGGCATGCCAAACCTGCCACAGAACCAAAGGGCAGAGGCACAACTACAAATTTCAAAGCTCATAAGCATGAGAGCTATTCAAGAGGTACCTACTCACGAACAAGGTCAAGGTTTTTATTCAAGACTTTTTCTGGTACCAAGGAAAGGAACCGACTGGAGATCCATTTTGGACTTATCCATCCTAAACACATTTCTACTCGTACCAAAATTCAAGATGCTCACATTACAGCAACTTCTTCCCATGCTGGGCAAGGAGTTTTGGCTGGTAACATTGGACCTCAAGGAGGCATACCTGCATGGCCCAATCAGACAAAGCTGCAGAAGATACCTCAGATTTCTTGCAGGTTCAATCCACTATCAATTCTCTGCATTGCCCTTTGGCTTATCTACTGCGCCCAGAGTATTCACAAAGTGCCTGGCATCAGTGATTGCCTACTGCAGACTTCAAGGGATACAAATTTACCCTTATTTGGACGACTGCCTGATCCAAGCGGACAGCAAACACATACTTCTGGAACATCTGGCATACGTGACACGGTTATTGCATTCTCTGGGATACACAATCAACAAAGAGAAATCAAGGCTAACACCATCTCAGAAAATAACTTTCCTGGGTGCCAACATGGACACAAACACCCAGATGGCCTATCTTACGCCAGAAAAACAGGGGCAACTATCTCAGTATTTCAAAATACTAGCAAAAACTACCAGGCTTACTGCAAGGAAAATTCTGCAGGCTCTGGGATTCATGGCATCTTACATTCTTTTAATCCCATGTGCAAAGCTGCATATGAGGAAACTTCAATGGTACCTAAAAAACCTATGGTCTCAACACAGTCACAGTTTGGAAACAATAATACCAATAATCCCATGTTTGCAAAAGGAATTTCTATGGTGGGCCCAAGCATGTCAAGCAAACACAGGCCTTCCATTCTGCAAGCCTCAAGCAAAGCAAGTTATCACAACAGACGCCTCAGATTACGCCTGGGGGGCGAACATGACGGACAGGTGCATCCAGGGCAAATGGTCCCAAAAGGAAAAGCACCTTCACATCAATCAAAAAGAAATGCTAGCAGTAATAATGCAATTACAGCTTTCAAGGACTTCCGGCATCCAGGACAATTACTGATAAGAACAGACAACACCACAGTAATGTGGTACATAAACAAGGAGGAACACATTCATACCCCTTGTGCAGACTAGCCATGACTCTTTGGAACTTGGCCCTGGAATGGCAAATCGAACTTCAAGCACAGTACCTGCCAGGATTGGAAAACATGCTGGCAGACAAATTAAGCAGAAATACGAACGATCCACACGAATGGAAGTTACATCCTCAGGTGTTTACAGTAATAACCCAAGTGTGGGGGAGGCCAGACCTAGATCTTTTCGCCTCCCACAGGAATCAATTGGAAAAGTTTTGTTCGAGGACCTTCCATCCAAAGGCCTGGAGAGTGGACGCCCTTTCATTCAGTTGGACAGCATGGACAGTTTACGCATTTCCACCTCTGCCTCTTCTGCCCAAGGTACTTTTTGAAAGCAAGAGCAGACAGACCGAAGATGATACTGATTGCTCTAGATTGGCCAAGGCAACACTGGTACCCACTGCTGAGGAGCCTAACACATACTCCTCCCTGGTCCCTGCCTCTAATGCCTCTTCTGCTGACTCAGCACAGCTACAAAACTCTTCACAGTCAGCTAAAAACACTCAATCTCGCTGCATGGAAAATTCCTTAACACCACAACAGACCCTGCTCTCCAAGGAGGTGCAGGATGTCACTTTGGAGGCCAGAAGGCCATCTACTAGAAAAGCTTACTCCGCAAAATGGAAGCGGTTTTGCTCATGGAATGAGAAAAAAGGCCAGGACCCTAGTAAACTGAACTTGCCTCAGGTATTACAGTATCTAGCTGAGCTACTGAACAGTGGACTTTCATTTTCTTCCATAAAAATCCATGCCTCAACCATTTCTGCAGTATTCAACACGGATCCACCTTTATTTTCTCACCCACTCGTACGACAGTTCCTCAGAGAGGCTAAGAATATAAGACCACCAAGGAAACAACCACTACCAGCTTGGGATCTTAATTACATACTAGAAAAATTAACATTGCCTCCTTTTGAATCAGCTGCCTCAACAGATTTGCAATATTTGTCCTGGAAAACTGCCTTCCTTCTGGCTATCACTTCAGCTCGTAGAGTTTCGGAGCTACAGGCCCTCATGGCGGTGCAGCCCTTTCTCATTTTTCATCAGGACAGGGTTTCCCTTCGTACCAACCCATCATTTATGCCTAAAGTGGTATCCAGGGTAGCTTTAAATCAAGCCATACACCTTCCTACCTTTTACCCCAATCCTCAAAACAAAGGGGAAAGGCTGCTACATTCTTTAGACATCCATAGGCAGCTACGTTACTATTTGGACAGAACCAAGTCCTTCAGGAAATCAGATCACACTCCACCAGGGCCACAGCTACCTCTACAGCCTTCCTCAGAGGGGTTCCTACCAAAGATTTTTGGAGGCAGCCACTTTGAGTTCTGTACATACCTTCACAAAACACTACCACCTGCCTTTATATTCCAGAACAAGAGCAGGCTTTGCCACTGCTGTTTTGCAAGGCATTCTGGCTCAACCCAGTTCATCTTAGTACCTACCACCCTGTGCGTAGCTTTGGGACTCTACCCATATACGATTACTGCAGCTGTATGCACGATGAACATAGTACAGTTTTGTACCTACCATAAATGTAGATTACTGCAGCTGTATGCACGATGAACATAGTACAGTTTTGTACCTACCATAAATGTAGATGTTCGAGTGCTAATACAGCTGCAGTACAGGTTTCCCTCCCTCCTTCCCCACTTGGTAAAGGCATGGGGCCCAACTACCTCTTCATACAACCTCACTAGGTTATCCTTCTATGGTTTTTTTGCTTGCAACTACTGATTTTGGATTATTTTGCATTGCTTGTATATTCTTATAAGAATAATTTATGTATTGCCTTCCTTTTGGGGGCACCTGACATCTGGTCAAGAAAGACTGGAGAACATGGTGTCGGCTGTGTCTTATATACTCTGGCCTCACTTACGTCAGAAGAGAAAGCGACGACACCCGACGCCGGACCAAGACTTTGGAATTCGGCCGACCGAGGGACCGCCTGACGGCAGAGAACACCCATATGTGATGACTGCAGCTGTATTAGCACTAACATCTACATTAATGTTAGGTACAAAACTGTACTTTTCCTCATATGCAGCTTTGCACATGGGATTAGTAGGATGCAAGATGCCATGAATCCCAGAGCCTGCAGGATTTTCCTTGCAGTCAGCCTGGTGAAATTTGCTAGTTTTCTGAAGTATTGATTTAGTTGCCCCTGTTTCTCTGGCGTGAGGTAGGCCATCTGGGTGTGTGTCCAAGTTGGCACCCAGGAAAATTATTTTCTGAGAGGGTATTAGCCTTGATTTCTTTTTGTTGACTGTGTATCCCAGAGAATTCAACAACATTATTACAAAAGCCGGATGTTTCAGAAGTATGTGCTTGCTGTCGGCTTGGATCAGGCAATCGTCTAAATATGGGTATATTTGTATCCCTTGAAGTCTGCAGTAGGCAATTACTGATGCCAGGCATTTCGTGAATACTCTGGGCGCAGTAGATAAGCCAAAGGGCAATGCAGAGAATTGATAATGGGTTGAACCTGCAAGAAATCTGAGGTATCTTCTGCAATTTTATCTGATTGGGACATGCAGGTATGCCTCCTTGAGGTCCAATGTTACCAGCCAAGACTCCTTGCCCAGCATGGGAAGCTGCTGTAATGTGAGCATCTTGAATTTTGGCACGAGCAAAAATGTGCTTAGGATGGATAGGTCCAAAATAGGTCTCCAATCTTTTCCCTTCCTTGGTACCAGGAATAGTCTGGAATAAAAACCTTGACCTTGTTCTTGAGTAGGTACCTCTTGAATAGCTTTCATGTCCATGAGATCTGAAATTTGTCTTTGTGCCTCTGCCCTTTGTGTGGCAGGTTTGGCATGCCTCTCATTTTTGGAAGGGTGTGAAAATGGAATCTGTAGCCTCTGTTTATAATGTCCAGGATCCATTTGTCTTTTGTGACAATATGCCAATTTTTCGAAAATAATGCCAGTTTTCCACCTAAGGGTGCTGCCATTTGAGCCTTGCTTGGCATGCAAAGGGGGAAGTCATTGGGTTTGCTTTCTGAATGGCTGCGAACTATCCTCACCACCTCTGTGTAGGAGCTTGCCATTGTCTGCCTCTAAACGATCCTTGAGATTGCCCTCTGCCCCTCTGGCGCCTGTATCTACCTCTTTGGGGTCTGTCCGTGGCTGGAAAGGACAAATTTTTTGAAGGCCAATTTCTACTGAAATGTGGAGGTTGTACCTGTAGAAAATCTTTCACTGTTTGCATTGATTTAGCCTTTTCCTCCATTTTCTTTAATACCTCCTCAGCTTTAACACCAAATAATACATCCTTTTGTAGAGGGGCATCTAGTAATTTAGCTTTGACATGATCTGGTAAGGTTTACTCCTTGAGCCAGGCATGTCTATCTACACGTATGACTGATCCTGTAACAGCAGCTCTACATGAGGCCTCTAAAGCATCAAAACCACATTGCAAGGTATGTTTACCCACTTGTTCTGCACTATGCATCAAATCCTGCAACTCCTTCAAGTCTGGCTGTTCAGGTTGTGACATTTTGCTTCGCAACTGAGATCACAGAAACTGTTGGTACTTTAACATATGGAACTGGCAGTTTAATGCCTTCATGGTTAAGGTGGCTGAGGTGTATACCCTTTTTCCCCACCTTTCTAAAGATCTGGAATCTCTCTCGGAAGTTAATGGATTTTTAGCAGTGGAGGCCTAAATTCCCTTGGGGCCCTGTGAAATAGTTTCTGGGTCAGCCGCAAGGCTTTTGTATAAAAATTGGTGTGAGTCAGGAACCCAGTAGTACCAGTCAGGCTTGACTGGGGCTGGAGGTAGAGAGTCTGGGTTAAGGCTGGCCTCCGAATACAAATCTAGTATGTTTAAGACAGGAGGTATAGCCAGAGGCCTGTGCTGAGGTAGCAAGAGAAAAACCCTAAACCTTTTCTTGGAGTCTGAGTACTCTTGGCCTTCCCAGTGGAAGTGTTCCCTCAAGGTATGCAAGGTTTCACCAAATGAGTAATCCTCTGGGTGGGAAACAGAGGGAATGGACTCCTCTGCATCAGAATCTTCAAAAGGGGAGTAAGAATGTTCCTGTTCACCAGAGTGCTCTGAAATAATGGAGGCCTGGTCAGAGGAGGGGGATTCTTCCTCCACTCTGGGCCTTTTGTCCGGAGGGGGTTGAGAACCCCTGATAAGAGTAATTAAATCCTCAGCCATTTTAAGCATCTGCTTTTTAGGCATGGGGCCTGGAGAAGGGCCCTGTGTAGCTGGTCTCTTAGAATGCATGGCTGCTTTAGACTTAGTGAAAGCCTTGATGGAAAAAGAAGAGGAAGGTCTGAAGACACCTTGAGAGGAGGCAGACCTGTCTACATTTTGAGTTTCACCACCAAGAGTGGCTTCGGTATCTGTAGTCGGGGTGTGGGCCGAGGAGCCTGCGACCTCAGGCACAGTAGACACCGCCAATTAAGTGTTGTCGGTAGGCAGGGGCTGCGTAGGCGCCTCGCTGAGAACTGGACCACCTGTAGTCAGCTTTGGCGTGGTGTCGGTAGAGGCCGCGGACCTAGTGTGTCGGTACTTATCCTTGCGTTTTTTTAGACAAAACTGGAGTCAGAGTATCCGACGACAATGTAGTTAAATTTTTTATCAAAATAGTGCTGAGCGAACTCCACCCAACGCTTACTGGTGCGTTTGTTGAAAGTAGCACAAAAACGACAGACCGAGACGTCGTGGTCTGGGCCTAAACAAGGAATGCAGAGGGAATGAAAATCCTTATGCAGTATTTGCTTCCCACATGAAATACAATTATTAACTTTGTCGGACATCGGTCTGAGGCAAGAAAAGTTTCCCCAACGGGGTATTTAGCTTTCAAGAAATCTTCGGTTGCAAAATATTCATAATTTCAGGAGCTGGCCGACCGGCACTTGCAAACTGCTTCTGCTTCGGGCACTGTGCGGCAAGAAAGACTGGAGAAAATGGCGTCAGCTGGTTCTTTTATACCCGTCGCACTGACGTCAGGGAAGAAGCGACGACAACCGACGCCAGACCTAGACTTTGGAATTCGGCCGACCGAGGACCCGCCTGACGGCAGGAGTACCCATCTGTTATGACTGCAGCTGTATGCACGATGAACATCTGTACTATGTTCATCGTGCATACAGCTGCAGTCATAACAGATGGGTAGAATCCCAAAGCTAAGTAGGGGTGGCAGGCACTAAGTGGAACTAGGAGGAGCAACGATGCCCTGCAAGACAGCTGTGGCAAATCCCACTCTAGATTTTGAGTAAAGTGGAAGGTGAAAGTGTGCACTGAACTCCAAGTGGCTGCTTCCAAAATGTCCTTGGTAGGAACCCCCCTGAGGAAAGCTGCAGAGGTAGCTGTGGCCCTTGTGGAGTGGGACCTGATGCTTGAAGGCACAGCTTTTCCATGGAATGAGTAACAAAAGCGTATGCAGTGGGCTATCCATTTTGAGATTGTCTGTTTGGAGATAGCCTTTCCTTGAGCACCTGTAGCATAAGACACAAAGAGTTGCTCGGATTTCCTGAATGGCTTTGTCCTGTCCAAATAATAACATAGTCTGTGAATGTCCAAGGAATGCAGTAGTCTTTCCCCTTTGTTTTGTGGGTTAGGGTAAAAGGTAGGTAAGTGGATAGTCTGATTCAAGGCTACACTGGATACTGCCTTTGGCATAAAGGTAGGGTTGGTTCGTAAGGAAACTCTGTCCTGATGGAAAATGATAAAAGGTTGCACAGTCATGAGGGCCTGTAGTTCCGAAACCCTGCGTGCTGACGTGATAGCCAGAAGGAAGGCCGTTTTCCATGACAAATATTGTAGTTCTGTTGAAGCAGCTGGCTCAAATGGAGGAAGGGTCAGTTTTTCCAATATGAAGTTGAGGTCCCAAGCAGGGACTGGTGGTTTCCTTGTGGGTTTTATGTTCTTAGCCCCTCTGAGGAACTGTCTTAAGAGAGGATGAGAGAATAAAGGAGGATCTGTGTTGTATTGTGCAGAAATGGCTGAAGCATGGATATTGATGGAGGAGAAGGAAAGTCCACTGTTTAACATCTCAGCTAGGTACTGTAATATTTGAGGTATATTTATTACCCAAGGATTCTGGCCCTTTCTGATTCCAGGCACAAAACCGCTTCCATTTGGCGGAGTAGGCTTTTCTAGTAGAAGGTCTTCTGGCCTCCAAGATGACATCCTGCACCTCCTTGGAGAGGAGGGTCTGTTGGGAAATCAAGGGATTCTCCATGCGGCTAGATTTAGGGTTTTGAGCTGGCTGTGAAGAGTTTTGAAGTTGTGCTGGGACAACAGAAGAGGCACTAGAGGTAGGACCCATGGTGGGGAATGCTTCAGGCTCTTCAGGAGTGGATACCAGTGTTGTCTTGGCCAGTCTGGAGCAATGAGAATCATTTTCGGCCTCTCTGCTTGGGCTTTTAATAGAACTTTGGGCAGCAGAGGGAGAGGCGGAAAGGCATAGACTGTCAATGTTGTCCAATTGAAATAAAGTGCGTCCACTTTCCAGGCCTGTGGATGATAGGTCCTCGAGCAAAATTTTTTCACTTGGTAATTTCTGTGGGTAGCAATGAGATCTATGTCTGGCTGTCCCCATGTTATCTTTGCGAAAACTTGAGGATGCAACTTCCATTCGTGTGGATCTGTCATATTTCTGCTTAGGCTGTATTGCCAGTGTGTTTTCCTTCCCTGGCAGGAATTGTGCCTGAAGTTGGATTTGCAATTCCAGAGCTGTGTTCCAAAGGGTCATGGCTAGTCTGAACAGGGGGTATGAATGAATTCCCCCCTGTTTATGTGCCATCACTGTGGTGTTGTCTGTCCTTATCAATAGCTGGCCTGGATGCAGTAGGTCTTTGAAGGCCATAAAAGCATTTTGCACTGCTAGCATTTCCTTTTGGTTGATGTGTAGGTGCTTCCCTTTTTGGGACCATTTTCCCTGAATGCACTGATCTTTCATGTGTGCCCCCCAGGCGTAGTCAGAGGAGTCTTGTGATTTGATTTGCTTGAGGTATGCAGAAAGGGAGACCTTTCTTTGGCATGCTTGAGCCCACCACATAAATTCCTTTTGAAGACATGGAATGAGTGGTATAATTGTTTCCAAACTGTGGCTGTGTTGAGACCATAAGTTTTTTAGGTACCATTGAAGTTTCCTCATATGCAGCTTTGCACATGGGATCAGCAGGATGCAAGATGCCATGAATCCCAGAGCCTGCAGGACTTTCCTTGCAGTCAGCCTGGTGAAGGTTGCCTTTTTGCTGAAGTATTGAGATAGTTGCCCTTGTTTGTCTGGCGTGAGGTAGGCCATCTGGGTGTTTGTATTCAAGCTGGCACCCAGGAAAATTATTGTTTGAGAGGGTATTAGTTTTGATTTCTTTTTGTTGACTGTTTCCCAGAAAGTTCAACAGTCTTATTACAAACGCCAGGTGTTTCCGAAGTATGTCTTTGCTGTCCGCTTGGATCAGGCAGTCGTCCAGATATGGGTATATTTGTATTCCTTGAAGTCTGCAGAAGGCAATTACTGATGCCAGGCATTTCGTAAACACTCTGGGCGCAGTAGATAAGCCAAAGATCAATGCAGAGAATTGATAATGGGTTGAACCTGCAAGAAATCTGATGTATCTTCTGCAATCTTGTCTGATAGGGACATGCAGGTATACCTCCTTGAGGTCCAATGTTACCAGCCAAGACTCCTTGCCCAGCATGGGAAGAAGCTGCTGTAATGTGAGCATCTTGAATTTTGGTACCTGTAAATATGTGTTTAGGATGGATAGATCCAAAATAGGTCTCCAATCTTTGTCTTTCCTTGGTACCAGGAATAGTCTGGAGTAAAACCCTTGACCTTGTTCTTTTGCAGGCACCTCTTAAATAGCTTTCATGTCCATGAGAGCTGAAATTTGTTTTTGTGCCTCTGCCCTTTGATTTTGTGGCAGGTTTGGCATGCCTCATCTTTGGAAGGGTGTGAAAGTGGTATCTGTAGCCTCTGTCTATAATACAAGGATCCATTTGTCTTTTGTGACAATATACCAATTTTTTGAGAATGCCAGTTTTCCGCCTAAAGGTGCTGCCATTAAAGCTTTGCTTGGCAGGTAAAGGGGAAAGTCATTGTGTCTGCTTTCTGAATGACTGATCTGTCTTCTCTACCTCTTGGGGATGGTGCTTGCCATTGCCTGGCTCTGAATAATCCTTGAGATTGCCCTCTACCCCTCGGCCACCTGTATCTGCCTCTGAGGTCTGTCCGTGGCTGGAAAGGACCAATTTTTTGAAGGCCAGTTTCTGCTGAAACGTGGAGGTTGTACCTGCAGGAAATCTTTCACTGTTTGCATTGATCTCGCCTTTTCCTCCATTTTCTTTAGTACCTCCTCAGCTTTAACACCAAACAATACATCTTTTTGAAGAGTTGCATCTAGTAATTTAGCTTTGACATGATCTGGTAAGGCTTGTTCTTTGAGCCAAGCATGTCTACGTATGACAGACCCTGTAACAGCAGCTCTACATGAGGCCTCTAAAGCATCAAAACCACACTGCAAGGTATGTTTACCCACTTGCTCTGCACTATGCAACAAATCCTGCAACTCTTAAATCTGGTTGCTCAGGTTGTGTCATTTATCTTTTCAACTCAGATAATAAAAACTGTTGATACTTTAACATATGGAACTGACAGTTTAATGCCCTCATGGTTAAAGTGGCCGAGGTATACACCTTTTCCCCCACCTTTCTAAAGCTCTGGAATCTCTCTCTGAAGGTAATGGGTTTTAGCAGTAGAGGCCTTAATTCCCTTGGGACCCTGTGAAATAGTTTCTGGGTCAGCAGTATGGCTTTTGTATAGGAACTGGTGTGAATCAGGAACCCGGTAATACCAGTCTGGTTTAACAGGAGCTGGAGGTAAAGAATCTGGGTTGAGGCTGGCTTCTGTGTACACATCTAATATATCTAAGACAGGAGGGATATCCAGAGGCCTATGCTGGGGGAACAAGAGAAAATCCGAGCCTTTTCTTGTAATCAGAGTAATCTTGGCCTTCCCAGTGAAAGTGTTCTCTCAAAGTATATAGGGTTTCCCCAAAAGAGTAGTCCTCAGGGGGGGGAGACCGAGGGAATAGACTCCTCTGCATCAGAGTCTTCAAAAGGAGAATATGTATATTCCTGGTCCTCAGAATGTTCAGAGGTAATAGAGGCTTGATCTGAGGAAGGGTAGTCTTCCTCTAATCTGGGCCTTTTGTCCGAGGGGGGTTGAGAACCCCTGATAAGAGTAATCAAATCTTCAGCCATTTTGAGCATCTGTTTTTTAGGCATGGGGCCTTGAGAGGGGGTCTGTGGTCCTTGTTTTTTAGTTTCATGGCTGCTTTAGATTTTGTGAAAGCCTTAATAGAGAAGGAGGAAGGCCTGAAGACACCTTGAGAAATGGCAGGCCTGTCTAAACTCTGGGTTTCCCCGTCAAGAGTGTAGTCGGAATGGGGGCAGAGGAGCCTGCGACCTCTGGCACAGAAGTCACCGGTAATGAAGTGTCATCAGTACTCAGGGGCTGCGTAGGCGCCTCGCTGAGAACCGGTAGTCTGCCTTAGCGTGGTGTCAGTAGAAGTTGCGGACCTCGTATGTCGGTCCTTATCTTTGCGTCTTTTACTCAAAACTGGAGTCTGAGTATCAGACGACATAATATAATTAAATTTTTTTTACCAAAAGTGATGGGCGAACTCCGCCCGACGCTTAATAGTGCGTTTGTTGAATCTAGCACAAAAACGGCAGGCCGAGACGTCGTGGTCTGGGCCTAAGCAAGGAATACAGAAAGAGTGGAAATCCTTATGTGGTATTTGCTTCCCACATGAAATGCAATTATTAACTTTGTCTGACATCGGTCTGAGGCAAGAAAAATTTCCCCAACGGGGTACTTAGCTTTCAAGACGACTTCTGCTGAAATATTTTCGTAAATCTCAGGAGCTGGCCGACCGGCACTTGCGAACTGCTTCTGCTTCGGGCACTGTGTGGCAATAAAGACTGAAGAAGATGGCGTTGGCTGGCTTTTATACCCCTGCCGCACTGACGTCAGGGAAGAAGCGACAACAACCGACGCCGGACCTAGACTTTGGAATTCGGCCGACCGAGGACCCGCCTGACGGCAGGATAACCCATCTGTTATGACTGCAGCTGTATGCACGATGAACATCAGTGAAACACAAAGAACATTAAGTTTGTTCTTACTCTCCTGAAGAACACAGGGACTAAAATGCATGACAAAAATAGGCAAGACTCTTGGAGGTGAATTGCCCCTAAACAATACACAAATTGTGCCCATCCATTAAGGACATTTTCTGAGCACATTTAGTACACTTTTTTGAAGCCCGAAGGTTTGTGGTCCTGAGCATCTTTGGACATATTGCAATAACCAGTAAGACAAAGCAAAACAACTGCATTCAAGCAGATAGAACAGCACTGTACAGACAAATAGGCAAACGGAGGACTAGGTCCTCTTAACAAACTGGTTTAGCCCAAGGGAAAAGGAAAAGATAACAGAAACAAGCAGCACAAGAGAAGCGATGCAGGGATACAATAGGCCAACGGAAGAACAGCCAATCAACGTACAAACAGTACACACAGAAACGATGAAGCAATAGTCTAAAACAGACACGGACTGCAAAAGACACACTAAACTACAAAAAAAAAATTGGTTATAGCCAAAAATAAACTAGTCAAAGATATTAAAAATTTTCACTTAGCTACGGCCAAGAAGAATCACGTCTGAGCTGAATGAGCAGCAAACGAGATCTGAGTTGTCTTAATGATGCATCATGGGATACCTCCAAGCCACGAGCCAACCATGATTATGGCAGTCGGAGCCGAGGTTTGGCTCTGATCCCAAGAGCAAGAATAAAGGAGAGGACTACAGAACATAATCCGTTCATTCTTTGTGTGGTACTGTACAGAAGATGCACCCCCCCCCCTTATACAGCAATAGAGAAGTCCACAAGCTCCAAACCTCCGGCTAGACCAAGGGCAGTCTGCAGCACAGATCCATGAAGTTGAGTGTAGTAGTGACAAACATCTGATGCTGCACAGTTCACAAATGTTTTACTTTCAGGTGCTTTCCTGGATCCCATCAGCCTTGACCGTAGAAATTCAGCAAGTCTCTTGCAATTTAAGCATCTGAAGGTCAGGGTAGCAGAAGTGAAAGGTCTTCCTCACTCTGTTAAGAATGTCATCACTCCCTCATGGGGAAAATTAAACTAAGACACAGTAGTTCCTTTGCTATCATGCACCTGCAATGTCTCTTAAGGAGCATCTGAAAGAATCCTATTCTGCAACAATACAGTCAAGCTTCCTAGTAGCAGAGGATGGGAAGCTGGCTCCAAAGATGTACTGCAGATTAATCAACCAAGAATTCATTTACGGGACAAATGGCCAAACAGCTTCATGTATCTAACCCTGTGCTAGTCCAAGTTCCCTGGCCTCACATTTGAAATAGTCCATTGTGTAAATAGTATCTCCATGTAATGTCTCTCTGGTAAAAAAAAGTGGAGGAAGGGAATCTTCACTATCAGACTCAAAAAGAACAACTTTATACACAAACTAGTCTGATCACCTCTGAAATCAGTCTAAATCCTAAAACAGACAGACCTGGGGAGGGGGGGCTTCAGGCTGACAGACTTTTCAAGTGTCTGCTTATAGAAAAAGAATCTGGAACCAACTTAGTAGTCCTGGGATGGTGTGCTGCAAAATTTCAGAAGACAGTCCCCAGTAGCTGCTGAGACAAAACTGCAGATGTCTACTTCTTTACAAATGACCTGGTCCTTGACCTGAACTGTGACCTCCTTGGGAGTCTCAGGATGCAGGAAGGCACCCAAAACTTTAGGGATCCAACGACCTACTCAAATACACAGAATGAGTGCTTACCACCCTATCTCAGATAAAAACAAAGTGTCAAAACCAAATACTTGTAGAGGTGCTCCAGGCATGTGAAGGGATTTGGCTCAAGATGGCAACTCATCAACCAGTCAAGTGAACTGCAGCCTTCAAACAGACCTAGTGCTGTAAAAGTGCCCAACGCCTTCAAGCAGAGCAAGACCTTTGGATGCAGATGGGATATCTGGCACCAAGTGCTGTCTAGCAACTTCATTAAAAGCTTCATTTGGGAAGGAACAGAGGAAGATTTGGCCAATGATAGAAAATCAGACAAATGTGACTTTTTCCTGACTGAAGTACTCCAGAAGAGATTTTGTGGATAGTCTTAGAAATGAATCTTGTAAAGTAAGGATAGCTGGGAACCAAGCATAATGTAGCCAAAAAAAAAAACATTTAATGTGAAAATCCTTGAGGGAAATCCACTTCCCAGAGTCAATAAAATTACTAGCAGTGTCAGAATCTGACATTTACCAAAACTACACTAAGCATGCAACAAAAGTACAAGGAAATACAAGTCTAGAAACCATACTGACAGACTGATGTAGCTCTGGGACTACAAAGAAATCCTGACCTGAAATAAAATAGTGTAAGTGGCCACCTTTCCTATACCAGTGATATTCAGGACAACTGTATCCATTCAGCCTGAAGTGGAATGATGCCAAGATCCAAGAGACAGCATCACTGGTGGGCCTTCAAAGACTGAAGGCCCGAACGTCAATATGTTAATAGTGAAACATGCAAGGAACAATCCACCGAGCACTACATTACTCAGGCTGGGAGGATTATGTAGTCTGACCACAGCAAGAACAGTCTAAACTGCACAGCAAGCATCTGAGCAAGTGCATACCTGAGAATAAAGAAAGAATAGCTGTGTAAAATATCTTACCATAACCACAGATGTTGTTCTCTTCCATGTTGCAGTATTCTTACTGTGGGATCCTCTGCCTCAGGCGACCCGAACATCAGCTCCTATACAAAAGCTTTCAGCCTGGCTGATGTTGGTGCTTGGGACGTCACATGTAGGGCCATAAACCAGGGACCTTAAATTTGACGTCTGCATGCACAGACCTCAGAACTAACTGCCCAGTCGGACAGAAGCCTAGGATATGCCAAAAGAGGTCCTAAACACTTGTGGAATGTCACAGACTGCTCAAACATGACCGTAGTGCCAGGAGAGCCTCTGCTGAATGGCCCGGGATCTGTAGATATGAAAATAGTGGATCAGGAGGGAGAAAGGAATATTGCAATATGAAAGAGAACATCTACAGTCACAGCTCAGGAAGGAAGAAGGGTGGAGGCAGTGGATTCCAGAAATCCTTGCAGGATTGCCTTTGCGAAACCTGCTCTAGCTCTAAATATATGGTGCAGTTTGTAATGTTTGATGAAGGCATGTACAGTGGACCTGGTGGCTGCTTCTAGGATGCTAACCGTGTCTAGGCCTTTAAAAGCTTTGAAAGAAGGTACTGCTCTAGGAGAATGACCCCTGATCTCCTAATTTGGGTCTTTTCCATGGTATGAGAAGCAGAAAGATTTCCTGTAGTCTGTCTGGGGACTGCCTTGCCCAGGACTCTGGAATAGAAGGAACCAGAGTTGACTTGATTTTCTGATGGACATGGTTTTGTCCAGATAAAATCTTAGCCTGCGAACATCCAGGGAGTGTAGTATTCTCTGTCATTCTGGGGGAAGGAGAAAAAAGTTAAGTGAATGGACTGATTAAGTGATAGCTCATTGACCACTTTGGGCATGGAGGGATTGGTGCACAGGGTCACCCTGTCTTTATGGAAGATAATGTAAGGAGGCCATGCCATGAGTCTGTAATGCTCAGTCCCTTCTTGCTGAAGTGAGGGCTACCAGCAAAACCACCTTCCATGTGCACATCTGCAGGGATGCTGAAGTGGCTAGTTCAAATGGAGTTGGCGCAAGTTTCTCCAGGATATAATTTAAGTCCCAGGGTGGTGGGGTAGGCTTTTTGGGTGGTCTTGTGTGCAAGACTCCTTTTAGGAACAATTTAACATCTAACCCTGAAAGTAAAGGAGGTCCCATGAGAAGGCAGGGAGAGATAGCAGAGAGGTGCACTTTCACTGAAGAGTATGAAATATCGGTTTTAATCAGCTCACACGCAAGCTAAGACTAAAGGGACATCTGCTAGAAGGGGGTCCTTATGTCTTTTAAGATACCATTTGGAAAATCTGTTCCATTTAGAAGAAATGTAGGCTCTCCTCGTATTAGGTTTCCTGGCCTCCTGCAGAATAGAAAGCTCATCCTCTGTGTAGCAGCATCTGAAGGGTACTAGAAGTTTATCACACTGAGAATTAGCCTCAGCATCTCTAGATGAGGATGGATGAGAGTTCCTTTCTAGCTGTGCGAGCAGGTCCACCTTGTGAAGTAACTTGTGGTGATTGCACTTGGTGAGAGATTGTAGAAAAGGGAACCAATGCTGCTTTGGCCAATAGGGAGTCAACAGTAAGATTTCTGGCATGTCTTGTCTGACCTTCAGGACGACTTTCTGAATAAGAGGGAAGGGTGGAAAGCCATACAGAAACAGTCCCTTCCATGAGATGAAGTAATCCACTCGCCAGTCTAGGGGAGAGTGGTGTTTGGCAGAGAATTTTGTCAGTTTGTTCTGGGGAGAGGCAAAGATATCTATATGTGATGTACCACATCAGTGAACAATGTCTAGAAAATATTCACTTGTGATGTAGAGAGAATAATCTGCTTAGAGCATCTGCATGAAGGTTGCCCTGGGAAGGGAAGCATGTTGCCTGTGGAGACAAGTTGTTCTGTGAGAGTAACTCCCAAATTTGCATTGCCACCATGCATAGCAGGTAGGACCTGGTCCCCCCTCGTTTGCTGATGTACCACAACAGTGGTGTGGTCTGTTAAGATTAGCAGAGGGTCTGGTTGAAGAATAAGGAGAAAAGCCTTCAGGGCTAAATGAACCGCTGTCATTTCCCGGACATTGATAAGTCTCAACAGGGATGCCTGTCAAGCTGCCTGCTCCTAGAGTCCCTTCATGGTAGCTCCCCAGCCCAGATCAGAGGCATCTGTGTGCATATGTTGAGATGGTGTGGAGGTGGGGGATGGTCCTGGATTCCTCTGAACCTGTTGTATCCACCACCTTAGTTCTGTTTGTAGACAAGGTAGGAAGGGAATTTGGAAGTGTAGAGGATGGCTGTGCTGGGACCATACTTTCTTTAAATACCACTGTAACTTCCTCAAGCGGCTAGGGGAAGCACAGGGATTGTGGCTGCCATAAGACCCAGAAGGCGCATAAACTGTTACTGACAACTGGTCTATCTGGAGGTGGTCCTGGAAATAGTTTGTCAGGGAGATTACTTTGTCTTGGAGTAAAAATGCTTTCATTAGGTTTCTCCAAATCATGCACCCCAGGAAGACCTTTTCTTCTGTGGATAAGGATGACTTGGGGAGGTTCAGTGTGAAACCTAGTCTCAGAAGCAGGGACAGAGAACTGGAAATGATTTTTGAGGGTCTATTTCAGCAAAAATTAAAATCTCGTCCAGGTAGGGACAGGTCTGTATGTCCTTGGACCTGCAGAAGGCTATGGCGGGAGCTAAGCATCTGGTAAAAACACAAGGTGCACTGGATAAACCAAAAAGAGAGACAGTAAATTGAAAATGAGAGCAAGGCCGAGCAAAACAAGTACCTCTTGTGGTTTGGATGTATATGGGGATGTGGAGGTAAGCCTCATTCAGGTTCAAAGTGGCCATGAATGCTTGTGGTGGCAATAGTGGAAGCAGGGTCTGTAGGGGCAGCATTCTGAAAGAGGGAACTTTTAGAAAAAGATTTAGAAAGGCCAAGTCCTGGATTGGTTTCCATAGTCCATCTTTTTTGGAACTATTAAAAGTCTGGAGTTAAAAACATTTTCCTTCCTGTCCTAATGGGACGGGTTCTGTGGTGCCTTGTGCCCATAAATCCTGGATAACGAGGGGAATTAGGTGAAGCGGATTTTTGGGTGGAAAGGGAATGCCCTGTGGGGCGAATCTTTCCTGCCAGAAAATGAAATATCCTTTTTCTACTATTGCCAGCACCCAGCAGTCTGTGGTATTTCCTTCCAAAGGGGCAGACAGACGAAAAGACATGAAGAAGGTGGGCAAGGCAGTAATGAGTTGTTGCCATTTCTGTCGTGAAAGGACTGTCTTTTGGCTGGCTGAGAAGAGGTAGTCCTTAAAGGAGCTTGTATCCCATTCCCTTTCCTACGCCTCGTAGAGGAAGGGGTTGTTGTAGAGGAGGCTCTTCTGACATAGAATGTTTTAGCAGGATAATTTCTATAGTACTTAAGTATGAGAGAAACCAGGTATTTAATTATCCTGTAGCTCTTTGCGCTTCTGCAGATTTTTGAACAGCTCTGCAGAATGCTTACCAAATAGAAGGTTATCATCAAATGTTCTGGTAGTGGTTGAAGCCTAAGGCAGGAGTATCTACACATAACTGATGCAGTTGCAGCTGATCAGACGCCTCTGATGCATCATAACTGCATCTGATTGAGTGCCTGGCCACCTGGGCTAATACAAAAAGTAAAGTTGTGTACACATCATAAATGTAGATGCTAGAGTGTATTCACTGTTGCAGTCATCACATTTGGGTTATCCCGCCAGGAGTAGCCCTCAGTTGGCCCAAATACCAGAGGCTTAGTATTTCTGCATTGGTTGCTGTCGCTCCAGGACTGACGACACGTAGTCAGTGGTATAAAATCAGGCAGCCGACGCAATTGCATCAGTTTTTCTTGCCCTGTCAGGAGAAACCAATAGGGAGCTGGGTTATGGTGGACCACCACCACCACCAGTAGAAAGTAAATAGCAAAAAATCCTTGTAAGGAAAGCGAGAGAAAGAGAAGGGGGGGATGGAGGGAGGGAAACCAGGACTACAACAGTGAATACACTCGAACATCTACATTTATGGTAAGTGCACACAACTGTACTATGTTCTTCGTGTTTCACTGTTGCAGTCATCACATTTGGGTTGATTCCCAAAGCTGGAGAAAAGGGTGGAGGCAGTCCAAGACTGGGGGCTGGTTAGGATGCTCTACAAGACTGCGGTGGCAAAGCCTGCCCTGGACTTGAAGATAGGCAGGTGGTAATGCTTGGTGAAGGTATGAACATATGTCCATGTTGCGGCCTCCAGGATTGTCAATGGTGGGGACCCCTCTGAGAAAAGCTGCAGAGGTTGTTCTGGTGGAATGTGTCCTGACCCCCTTTGGAGGTGGTTTCCCATGTTTGTAGCAGTGAAGCTGACTAGCAATTTATCAGTTTTTCTAAAAGATTTAGTCCTGCCCACGTAGCATCTGAGCTGTCTTTGCACATCTGGAGTGCAGAATCCTTTCCCCCCTTGTTTTATGGATTAGGGAAAAGGGTGGACAAATTAATAGACTGGTTAAGAGCCACTTTCGGCATCAAGGATGGGTTTAGTCTAGAGGGAGACCCTGTCAGCATGGAAAATGGACTACAGCCATAAGTGCTTGTAGCTCTGACACTTCTAGCTGAAGTGATGGCCAGAAGCAAGGCAGTCATCCAAGAGAGAAATTTTAAGGCTGCTGAAGCTGCAGGTTCAAAGGGGACAGAGTGAGTTTTTCCAACACAAAGTTAAGGTCCCAAGCTGGGGTAGGATCTCTTCTGGGTGGCCTCATTGTTAGCCCCTCTTAGGAACAGTTTGATGAGAAGGTGCGAGAAGAGATGTATGTGCTGAAATAAGGAGAAATGGCTGAGGGATAAATTTTAATAGAAAGGAAAGAGAGACCCCTGTGTAGTAGGTCTCTGCCAGGTAATCTAGAATGAGAGGTAGGGATGGCTGTGCAGTTCCGGCTCCCTTAGCCTGGATCCAGTTGCAAAACCTTTTCCACTTGTCGGCGTAACATTTTTCTAGTGCTGGGGCCTCTGTCCTCTCATATAACATCTAAAACTTTTGCTTACGCTGGCAGCTTGAGGAGAGGTCAGGGAATAAGCCACACTGCCAGACTGAGGGTCTGCAATTGGGGATGCACAAATTCTCCATTCTTCTGGGCCAGGAGTATTGGTATTTGAGGTAAGTGCCACGGTGGCAGGGAAAACCGGCTGCATAGCAGTGGGTACCATTGCTGGCATGGCCAGTCTGGAGCAATCAGGATTGCCCTCAATTTTTCCTCACTTATTTTGAGCAGTACCCTTGAAATGAGTGGTAGAGGGGGAAATGCATAGACTGAGAGGTTTACCCACTGGAAGTATCGAGCATCCACTTTCCAGGCCTTGCTGTGAGGTTCCCTGGTGCAGAACTTGCTGAGCTAATGACAGAGTTGGAAGCAAAAAGGTAGACGTTCGGGCTGCCCCATTTCTGGGTTACAAGTGTGAAGGTTCTGTGGTCTAGCTGCCACTCGTGTGGGTCTAACAGATTTCTGCTCAAGTTGTCTGCCAGAGAGGATAAGAGGGTCTCCCCTCCCTGCTTGTTGATATACCAACATCACTGTGTGTTCGCTATTTTTTTTTTTTTATCAGTAGCGGCCCTGGGGAGATAAGGGGTCTGAAAGCTGTCAGGGCATGCTGAACAGCTCATCTCTTTTTGGTTGATGTGCAGATGTATATGGTTTGAGCTCCATTGGCCCTGAATGCGCCTGACGTCCAGGTGAGCACCCCAGGCATAGTCTGATGAGCCTGTGGTGAGGGTCTGGGCTGCATGGGGTTATGAAACAGGAAGTCCCTTGTTGTGGTAGCATGCTGCTGCCCAAAGAAAATCTTTCCTTAGACAAGGTATCATTGGTTGAAGAGTTTCCAGGTCTTTAGTGCGCTGACCACCAAAGGCTTTTTAGGTACCACTGCAGTTCTCACATGCAGTCTGGCATATGGAATGCGTAGACTGCAAGAGGTCATGAAACCTAGAGCTTGCAGGATTTTTCTTGCGGATAACTGGGTTCTGGCGGCTAGGCTGTCAGGTAGGCTTGTTTTTCTGGAATAAGGACTAGCTTTTTGACCTCTGACCACTGGTTTGGGGGATGATCTGGGAACCCTTTTGAAGTTGGCAAGGTGTGGAAATAAAATTTGTATCCCTGGGACACGAGAGAGAACCCAGCAATCGTTGGTATTGGAGACCCAGTTTCTTGGTTGGGAGAGTTTTCCTCCTAGCGGCATGAGCAGGTGGGCAAAGGGAGAAGGTGTTAGTGAAAAGTCATTGTAAGTTCTTACTGTAAGGGGGTGGCTTTGTACTCGCCGTTTTTGAAGAGGAACTCCAATGCTTAGATCTCTGCATTCCCTGGGGGTGTCTGGGGGGTCTGCTTCCCCTGGGTCTGTGCTGAGCTGGCCTGGAAGGGGCAGGGAAAGAGCAGTGATTTGGAAGTAAAATGCCTACTGAACCTTGGTGGCTGGAGTGTCTG
>NC_056735.1:1632094162-1632161883 GCF_019279795.1 Protopterus annectens | reverse complement strand
TTTTGTTGCATTGCGAATAGTTTTATGGCTATATTATTAGTAATTAGCTATAGATTATTTTAGCTTATTTTAGCTGATACCTATATATAGGGGTAGATTTATTCCACTACTTCTGTATTTTTAGATTTAAATAGTTATTAAATTATCTTGTACCTTTAAATTTTAAATGATAGTTTGTTTTTTTCCCGCCTAGTAATGTATTTAAATGGGGAGTGTATTAGTCAACTGATAGGTCTGATGAAGCCATATCGGTGAAAGCGCTTACCTGCAGTTACTATTGTTGGAATAGTCTTTTTGTTTGAAGCCTTGGAGTATTGGAATTCGTGATTTGGGTGTTGAATATATGTTGGACTGCCTACTACTTATAGCGTCAGCAATTGGTTTGCCTGCCTTACTTTTATTTTTCATTTTAATCATATATATATATATATATATATATATATATATATATATATATATAGTATATATGTATATATATAGTATATATGTATATAGTATATATGTATATATATATATATATATATATATAGTTTATATATTTATATATATATATAGTTTATATATTTATAGTTTATATATATATATATATATATAGTTTATATATAGTTTATATATAGTTTATATATATATATATAGTTTATATATATATAGTTTATATATATATATAGCTTATATAGATATATAGATATATATATATATAGTTTATATAGATATATAGATATATAGATATATAGATATATAGATATATAGTTTATATAGATATATAGATATATAGATATATAGTTTATATAGATATATAGATATATATATATAGTTTATATATATAGATAGATATATATATATAGTTTATATATATAGATAGATATATATATATAGTTTATATATATAGATATATATATATAGTTTATATATATAGATATATATATAGTTTATATATATATATATATATATATAGTTTATATATATAGATATATATATATAGTTGATATGTATAGATAGATATATCTAGTTTATATATATGAATATATATATATAGTTTATATATATATATATATCTAGTTTATATATATAGATATATATATAGTTTATATATATATATATATATATATAGTTTATATATATATATATATATAGTTTATATATATATATAGTTTATATATATATATAGTTTATATATATATATGTGTCTGTATATATGTATATATATGTGTGTGTGTATATATGTATATATATGTGTGTGTGTATATATGTATATATATATATGTGTGTGTGTATATATATATATATATATATGTGTGTGTATATATATATATATATATATGTGTGTATATATGTATATATATATATATGTGTGTATATATGTATATATATATATATGTGTGTGTGTATATATGTATATATATATATATATATATGTGTGTATATATGTATATATATATATATGTGTATATATGTAGATGTGGGTGTGTGGGTGTATTTTTTTTTTTTTGCTACTTTTTGGGGGCACCTGACATCTGGGGCAAGAAAAACTAAAGAAAATCTAAAGAAAATGGCGTCTGCTGCTTGTTTTATACTCCTGACGACCTGACATCATGGAAGAGGAGACTGCAACTGATGCAGGACCCAAGACTTTGGAATTCAGGCCGACTGAGGGCAGCCTGCCAGTAGATTACCCAAATGTAATGACCAACAGTGAATACACTCTAACATGTACATTTATGGTAAGTGTGCACAACTGTACTTTCTTGTAAAGGTATTGGGTAGGGATTTTAGTATGTGTCTAGTTGAGAGTTTTGTGTGTGTAGTGCAACCTCCGAGTTAGTATATTTAAGTAGCAGGAGTGTGTGGGCTGCAGGGGGCTTTGCCACCCTGCTTATAGGTAGGGTAGGTATGCTGTGTGTTTGTAGTGTCATTAGGTAGCTGTGTGTATGCTTGTTTGTATGGTGGTGTGTATGTGAATGATTGCAATTCTGAATTTCACAGTTGTGGGTGTCAGTTTTTTTGGCTTCATGCTTTCTAGTGTCTCTTCTAAAATTTGGCCTGTATCAGTCAAGCCTAAAGGGGATGCTTTGCTTGCAGATGGTAAACCGCAAGAAGCTGTTGGTGTTCATTTAGTATTTGTCCATAGTGTCTGATGAAGGGTGCTGACATGCATCATGTTGATGTCTGTCTCTAGGCCTGAGGCTTAATGGGTGACCCAGGACCTTGTCAGCTCTAAGCAGTTGCTAAAGTGGCATTTGTCTAGCCCTTGTGCTAAGAATTGACAGTTGTGTACTTGCAACAAAGCCTCTTTTAGTGGCTTTCATTTTGGACAACTTCAACTTCATCTTATCCGAGCAGAAGCCACATCTTTGTTGTAGGATGGACTGCTGGTAGAGAAATATATTCTCATTTAGTGTGGGAATAGACTACATGCCCCTAATGATTATTGATCTGTGAAAAATGCAGAGCAAAACCTTGCGAATGCAGTCTTGCATTAAAAGCATTGTCAAAATGTTAGATGACTCAGACACCTCCTTGGGTTTCAGAACCCTTTTGTTAGGTTGTCGGGGCATACCAAACTGACAGACAAGCACACTTCTAGATTTAGCAGACACATTCCACTTGTCCCTTGTTAGATACCATCGAAACAGATGGGGGTAGGGTGGGGGAGTGACTTGGAGTATTGTTCACAATTGTCTGTCTTCCAAATATACCAGTAAATGATGCTTTAGCACGACACTCCTCAGTGGGCATCCCCACCATTGCAGGATACCTTAAACCTCATTAAGGGACCTTTTTCACTGTTAGGCTTGAGAGGTCTCTGATAGTGCAGAGGGGTTTGGAATGGCAGTAAGAGTTAACAGAGGAAGATTATGCTGACGTAGCTACATTCCACCTAAGACAACTGGTATGGAGCTAGGAATTTAGTCTAGGTATTTTGCAAAAGAACCATGGTACTGAAGCTATTGTGAAGTGAGAGATAGTGGGATGAGGCTTAGCAAAAGCTTGGACTGCAGGTTGGAATCTGCCTTCCCTATCTGTTTTTAATAAAGCTGTAGACAGAGAAAATAGGGGCATGCTGAGTGAAAGTCCAGTTCTGGTAGAGTGTTTCAGTGGAACCTAAAACAGTAGCTGCACAAAAAAAAAAAAAAGTTAAATTTAGTAGGCTGTATGAAATAATGCATGATGACCAGGTCCAAGGAGGTAAAAAATGAGGAAGAGAATGGAAGGACAGTTTAGAAAGTGGTAAGGTTCCCATGTGATTAGCAAAGTCCAGGTTGATTAGGTTTTTTTCATGAAATTTGCATAGGTATCTTATAAATAAAGTAGACTTCATTGGATTTTTCCTTTGGTATTTGGCAGGTACAGGAGTTGTGATAAGAAAGAGAAGTAGATGGGGAATATGCTTTTTAGAATGTAATTTTGCAGATTTTAAAAATTCTTTAGAGTACCTCAATGGGAATGGGGAAACAAATGTATATAACTAAGGAAGTGATTTGTTTAGGAGTATAGGTTTTGATTTGCTTTGATATTGTAAGGGCTTAGTACATTCATCACCTGCCAAAAATGTAATTCGAGCTCCTTTATATTTTGATATCAGTTTTCTAGTAATTGAAGTATTGAATATTGTAAAGTGGATAAAAACTGGATGTGGGATCTTTAGAACGGAGGAGCCAATTTCTTGGTATTTGTGCAAGCAATACATGTCGAATAATGAGGCCAAGGAGTAAGGGTTAAAGGAAGGCAGCAACTGAACACTGTCACGTTGTAATGAAAGTATTATAAAGAAAATGTGTATTCTGTGACAGTAACAATAAAAATTTAGTACAGTTTAAATGATGCGCCTTCAGACATTAAGTGTGATGAGGCCAGTAAAGGTGTTTAAAAAAATTTGGGGCTTTGGAGCTGTTAGGCTGTCATGCCTCCACCTTTTCCAAAAGCTAGTAGTTCCCCAGTTCAGGAAGCACTGCTGGACATGTCTTAAATTGATTCAGAGGAGCCAGACTGTTCGCCTCTAGCATTAAAAATACTATATAGATTTTACAGGATTTAGGGATACCATTTTTTTCCTTAAGAATCCAGTAGCTTACTGTTGCTTTTCTTTCATGGGTACCACAGGGGGTCAGACTAGATGTTCTTCGTGTTTCAGTTTACATTTCGGGTAATCTGTTGGCAGGTTGCTCTGTCGGCCTGAATTTGAATGTCTTGGGTCCTGCGTCGGTTGCTGTCTCCTCTTCCATAATGTCAGGTCGTCAGGGGTATGAAACATGCAGCCGACACCATTTTCTTTAGTCTTTCTTGCCGCACGGTGCCCGAAGCAGAAGCATTTCTCAAGTGCCAGTCGGCAGACTACTGAAATATTTGAGTTTGAGTTTCAGAACCGAAGTCTTCACTAAAGCTAAGTACCCTATTGGGGAAACGTTTTTCTTGCTTTTTACCGTTGTCAGAAAAAGTTAATTGTATTACTTGTGGGAAGCAATACCTCATAAGGATTTCCATTTATACTGTATTCCTTGCCTAGGCCCTGATCACGACGTGCCTGGCTGTCGGTTTTGTGCTAGATTTAACCAAAACACTTAAGTGTCTGTATACTTTTGCATCAAAATATTTTGGAAACAGATTTAACTACCCAGAAATGTAGTCTGATAGCAATCAGACTACCGGAGTACATAAAAAAATGCAAAGAGAAAGGCAGTTGAGATCCAAAACAGATTACTAAGCTAAGCTTCTAAGCCAGTCGCCAGTTCGCCAGTACTCAGTGAGGTGCTTTTGCAGCCCCTGATACCTGCTACCTTCGAGTCGCAGGCCTCTACCGACACCCATGTGGTGTCCGGCATGCCGTAAGATACTCAAGTTATTGGATCAACTAATGTATTTCCTTCGGATGGGTCCGGAGCCACTGAGCAAGCACCGGCTTCTCAGGGTGTATTCAGACCTCATCATTTATATATCAAACCGACAGCTGCAAAACCAAAGGCAACTTGTAAAACTAAAAAACAGACGCCTGAGCCACATGCACAGGCCTCTATGCCTTAAAAACAGATTATCAAAATTGCTGAAGACCTTATTACCTTGATCAGGGGTACCCATCCCCCTCCAGATAAGAGGCCTAGGCATGACACTGGATGTTCATCGTGTTTCACTGTTGCAGTCATTACTCTTGGGTTATCCTGCTGGCAGGCTACCCGCAGTCGGCCAGAATTCAAAGTCTAGGTCCGGCGTCGGTTGCTGTCGCCTCCTCCCTGACGTCAGTGCGCCAGGGGTATAAAAGATGCAGCCGATGCCATTTTCTTCAGTCTTTCCTGCTTTGCAGTGCCCGAAGCAAAAGCAGTTCACAAGTGCCGGTCGGCCGACTCCTGAGATTTACAGAGACTAATTTCAGATCCGAAGTCTTCATTAAAGCTAAGTAACCCGTTGCGGAAACTTTTTTCTTGCTCCAGACCGATGTCAGAAAAAGTTAATTGTATTTCTTGTTGGAAGCAAATACCTCAAGGATTTTCATTCTTACTGTATTCCTTGCCTAGGCCCTGATGATAACATTGCTAGCTGTCAGTTTTGTGCTAGATTCAACCAACGCACTAAGTGTCTGATTTTGCTTTTCATTACTTTAGCCGAAAATTCAATTATATAATGCTATTGGAACAGACTACTAGGTTAAAAAAAAAAGCAAGGAAAGAGGACTGGCATCTGAGATCCAAAACAGACTAGGCTTCCACTAAGCCTGTCGCCGGTTCTCAGTGAGGCGCTTTCACAGCCCCTGATGCCTGCTACCTCAGAGCCACAGGCCGCTGACGACTCCCACGTAGAGCCAGCTAGGCCTCTGGATACTCAAGGTATTGGACACTTGGAAATCATTCCCTCAGATGGGTCCGGAGCCACTGAGCAGGCATCTGCTTCTGAGGGTGTTTTCAGACCTACACAGCTATATGTAAAGCCTACTTCAGCTTCTAAAGCAAAGGCTAAAGCAGCTTTAAAGACAAAGAAACAAGTACAGCATTCTCCAGGACAAACTTTCCATGCCTAAGAAACAGATGCTCAAAATGGCCGAAGACCTTATTTCCTTGATCAAGGGTTCCCATCCCCCTCATGATAAGAGGCCTAGGCAAGAGACAGACTGACTCTTCAGATCAGGTTTCCATTTCCTCTGACGACTCTTCGTTACAGGAATACTCTGTTCCTCCCTATGAGGGTTCTGATGCTGAAGAATCCATTCTTTCAGCCTCTCCTCCTGAGGATTATTCTTTTGGGGAAACCCTGCATACCTTCAGGGAGCACTTCCACTGGGAGAGCCAAGATTACTCAGAATCAAAGAAAAGGCTTGGAGATTTTCTTTTACTTCCTCAGCACACACCTCTTGCTATTCCCCCTGTGCTAGACATTGTAGAAGATGTATTTTCAGAGTCCGGCCTATCTCCAGACTCCTCACCTCCAGCTTCTGTTAAGTCAGACAGATATATTACAGGGTTCCAGATTCACTTAAATTTCTTTATAAAAACACTGCTGCTGACCCAGAAACTATTTCTCGGGGTCCCAAAGGGGTTAAGGCCGCTACTGCAAAAAACCCTATCCCTTCTGACAGGGATTCAAGGGCACTAGACAGATGTGGGGGAAAAGGTTTACACTTCTGCTACTTTGGCTGTGAGGGCTTTAAATTGTCAATTTCATATGATTAAATATCAACAATACTTAATGTCACTGTTAAAACAGAAAATGTTGGCCAATTCTGATTGTGCAGAAATTAAGGAAATGCAGGATTTATTGCATGCAACTGAACAAGTGAGAGCACACATTGCAATGTGGTTTTGATTCTCTGGGGGCCTCCTGCAGGGCCGCAGTTAAGGGTTCTGTCATTAGGAGGCATGCTTGGTTAAAGGAACAAAATCTGCATGGTAATGTTAAAGCAAAATTATTAGATGCTCCATTACAGCATGATACTTTATTTGGTGTTGAAATAGGAGGTTTTGAAGAAAATGGAGGACAAAGCGAAATCTATGCAAACAGTAAAGGAATTTTTACAGGTTCAGCCACCAAGGAACTGGCCTACAAAGAATTGGTCCTTTCCAGTGTCGGACAGGCCACAGAGGCAGATACAGACGTCCCAGAGGCAGATCCCAGCCCCAGGGCTCATACAAGCCTAAACAGTGGGGTGCTTCTACCTCTAAAAGTGGAGAAGACAAAGCACAGCCATACAGGAAAACAGTCCCAATGACTTGCCTCTGCCAGCACCAAGCACTTATCTTCTTGCAGCCCCCTTAGGGGGAAAACTAGCACTTTTCTTTTAAAATTGGCAAATGATCACCCAGGACAAATGGGTATTGAATATAGTGTCCCAGGGCTACAGGTTCCACTTTCGCACCCTGCCAAAGGCAAGAGGTATGCCAAACCTGACGCACAATCAGTGGGCAGAGGCACAAAAACAAGTTTCATCCCTTATGAACATGAGGGCCATTCAGCAAGTACCACAACAAGAGCAGGGATAAGGCTTTTACTCAAGACTTTTCTTGGTACCCAGAAAGGACAAAGCCTGGAGACCAATACTGGACCTGTCTTTTTTAAACACATTTCTGGACGTTCCAAAGTTGAAAATGTTAAGTCTGCAGCAGCTTCTGCCCATGCTGGGCAAGAAGGCTTGGCTTGTAACTTTGGACCTAAGATGCTACCTGCATATCCCAATCAGACAATCTTGCAGAAGATACCTCAGATTCATAGCTGGCTCAATGCACTACCAAATGTCCTTCAAGGATGCATCTGCAGTCATAACAAATGGGTTGTCCTGTCGTCAGGCAGCCCTTCGGTCGGCCGGATTCCAAAGTCTGGGTCTGGCCTCGGCTGGTGTCGCACTTCACCCGACGTCATCTCTGCTGGTCTTCGGGTATAAAGGCATCAGCCGACGCCATTTACCCCAGTCTTTCTTGCCGCGTGGCGCCCGAAGCAGAAGCTGTTCGCAAGTGCCGGTCGGTCAGATCCAGAGATTACTACTACCGAATACTACTTCGAAGACTTCTAAAAAGCTAAGTACCCCGTTGGGGACTCTTTCTTGCCTCAGCCGATGTCAGAAAAAGTAGATAACTGTTTAACTTGTGGGAAACAAATACCTCAAAGATTTCCACTCTTACTGCTTACCTTGTTTAGGCCCAGACCACGACGTAGCAGCCTGTTTAGCCTGTGCTTCCTTCAACCGACTAACGCTTAGGCATCGGTCGGAGTTTGCTGAACAGTTTTTCGGCTCAGATTTTGCGTACATTATGCCATCTGATCCTCCGACTTCTCAAATTGTTAAAAAACGCAAAGAAAAAGACCGACACTCGCGGTCCGCGGTTTCGGCCGAAACCACAGTTAAGCAAACCGCGAGTGTCTCTGTTTCGGCCGAAACCGAGCAAACTGGTCAATCTTCAGCCGAATCCATGACTACTACCGAGGCTCCTGCTGTCCTAGTTGAATCGGCCTCTGAAGTTTTGCCTACTAATGTGGTTCCTATAGAATTATCAGACACCATCCCTTTGGATGTCTCTACCCCAGCACGTGGTGCTGCTAGGCCTCCTGCAGCCATGTCTATTAAGGCCTTTGCCAGGGCTAAAGCAGCCAAAACTGTTAAATCAGTGCCTGTTAAGCCCCCCTCACACAGGCCCAGTTCCAGTTCTCAAATGCTTACTCTGGCAGAGGATCTCATCTCTTTAATAAGGGGATCCCAATCTCACCCAGACAGGGCCTCTCAGCCTCCAGAAAAGAGACCTAGAGCAGAGCCCCAGAGCCAGTGTCCTCAGATGATTCTTCTGATGATTCAGACATTACAGACCATCCAGAGGCTCCTTTTTCTACTTATGAAGATTCCGATGCTGAAGAATCTATTCCATCTGCCTCTCCACCAGAGGAATTTTCCTTTGGGGAAACCTTACATGCCATGAGAGCAATTCCAATGGCAGGGACAAGATTTCTCAGATTCAAGAAAAAGGCTTAGGACCTTTCTACACTTACCGCAACATAGGCCCTTAGCTATACCTCCAGTTCTGCCTGTTGTGGATGATGCATTTAATGATGTTTGCACTGCTCCTGATACTTTACCTCCAGCCCCTGCCAAACCAGATAGGTTTTACAGGGTACTGGACACTCATCACCACCTATACAAGGCCCCACTTGCAGATCCTGAGACTATCTCCCAGGGGCCTAAGGCAGTAGCTTCGACCTCAGCAAAAACCCTCTCCCTTCTGAAAGGGAATCCAGGTCCTTAGAGATGGGGTAAAAAGTTTACACCTCTGCTACTCTTTCAGCTAGAGCTTTGAACTGTCAGTTTCATATGATCCAATACCAAGAGTTTATGCTTGATCAGTTAACTAAGAAACTGTCCTCTGATGACTCCTTAGATAAGAAATATGTTTTAGAAATGGTGAATAACATTCAGCAGGTTAGTAACCATTCTTTAAAATGTGGCTATGATGCACTGGAGGCTTCATTTAGATCAGCCATGACTGGCACAGTTATAAGAAGGCATGCATGGTTGAAGGAACAGGTCTTGCCGGATCATGTTGAAGCAAAGCTGTTAGATGCTCCTATGGATAAGGCCAGTCTATTTGGTTCTCCTGCTCAGCAAGTAATGAAGAAAATGGAAGAGAAGGCAAAATCTGTACAAACAGTTAAAGATTTCTTACAGGTTCAGCCCCCAAGGTTTAGCAGGAACTGGCCTTCCAAAAATTGGTCCTTTCCAGACTCCTCTAAATCTCAGAGAGGCAGGAATAGACGTTCCAGAGGCAGAAATCAATCCAGAGGAGGTGCCTACAGAGGACGCCAGTGGCAAGGCAATAACCAGCGAGGCACAGACACAACCACTGCCACTGCAACAGGACAATCACAGCGACTTGGCTCTGACACCGCCTACCAGGGAACAAATTGCAGCACCCTTAGGCGGAAAGTTAGCCTTATTTTCAAAAAATTGGCACTATATCACAAAAGACAAGTGGATTTTGCAGACCATAGACCAAGGCTACAGGTTTCACTTCCACACCTTACCAGTAAAAGAGGAATGCCAAACCTACCTCCAAATCAGAAAACAGAAGCTCTAAAGCAGATAGCTCAATTAACAAAGATGAGAGCTGTGGAAAGAGTACCACCAACAGAACAGGGCAAAGGATTCTACTCCAGACTCTTCCTAGTACCAAGAAAAGAGAAAAGTTGGAGACCTATTCTCGACCTGTCCGCCTTAAACACATTCATCATTGTCCCAAAATTCAAAATGCTGACCCTACAGCAACTTCTTCCCATGCTGGGCAAGGAGTGTTGGCTGGTAACTCTAGATCTCAAGGAGGCATACCTGCACGTCCCCATACGACCAAATTGCAGAAGATACCTCAGATTTCTTGCAGGATCAGAGCATTATCAATTCTCAGCATTGCCCTTTGGCTTATCTACTGCGCCCAGAGTATTCACAAAATGCCTGGCATCAGTAATCGCTCATTGCAGGCTTCAGGGAATCCAAATTTATCCATACCTGGACGACTGCCTGATACAAGTGGACAACAAAAGCAAACTGACGAAAGACTTACAAAGAGTCATTTGCTTACTACAAGCCCTGGGATACACAGTCAATTTAAAAAAGTCAAGACTAATACCATCCCAAACAAAAACATTCTTGGGTGCAGAATTGGACACAGTAAAACAAATGACATTCCTAACTGCAGAAAAACAAGAACAACTCCCTCATTAGTTCTTGGCATTAACAAAGCAGAACAAACTAACAGCAATGTAAGTACTGCAGGCCTTGGGCTTCATGGCATCATGCATAATCCTGGTCCCCCATGCCAGATTGCATGTGAGAAAACTACAGTGGTACCTAAAGAATTTATGGTCTCAACACAGGCACAGCTTAGAAACCGAAATACCACTAATCCCATGCCTGAAACAAGAGTTCCTATGGTGGGCTCAAGCATGCCAGTCAAACCCAGGCTTGCCCTTCCACAACTTTCAAGCAAGCCAAACCATCACAACGGACGCCTCAGATCTAGGTTGGGGGGCCCACATGCTGGACAAATGCATACAAGGATTATGGACCCCAGATCAACTGCACCTGCACATAAATCAAAAAGAAATGCTGGCAGTAAAACTAGCAATCCAGAATTTCAGACCATTCCTCAAAGAAGGCCATTTGATGATAAGGACAGACAACACCACAGTCATGTGGTACATCAACAAACAGGGAGGCACTCATTCATACCCCGTATGCCGAATGACTCTGGACCTATGGAATATGGCTCTGAGCTACAACATTCAGTTACAGGCAATATTTGTACCGGAAAAGAAAACATCCTAGCAGACATGTTAAGCAGAACTACCTCGGATGCTCACGAATGGATGCTACACCCGGACATCTTCAAGGCCATCACACAGAAATGGGGAATGCCACAAATAGACCTATTCGCATCCCCACTCAATCACCAGCTCAAGAAATTTTGCACAAGGACATACCACCCACTTGCATGGAAGGTGGACTCTCTATCCTTCAGTTGGAAAGGCCTGACAGCATATGCATTCCCACCTCTTCCTTTGATGCACAAGATACTACTGAAAATCAAAGAGGAGCGTCCAAGGATAATTCTGATAGCTCCAAATTGGCCAAGACAACACTGGTATCCATTGCTGAGGAGCATGTCACGGGGGAGAACGTGGACAACTACCCCTGATGCCTTTGATGTTAACTCAGAACGACTACAACATCATGCATCCAAATCTAAAAACTCTGCAACTAACTGCCTGGAACATTACATAACAGCAACTAACCCAGATTTATCCCAAAGGGTTAAAGACATTATCCTGGAGGCCATAGACCTTCTACAAGAAGGAACTATGCAGGGAAATGGAAAAGGTTTGTCATTTGGAGCACTGAAAGAGGAAAAAATGTGTCAAAGATAGATATTGCCAACATCCTGGAGTATTTGGCAGAGCTTCTCCATACAGGCCTGTCCTATTCCTCCAAGATACATGCATCAGCTATTTCTGCAGAATACAGCTTCGATCCCCCTGTCTTCTCACATCCTCTACTCAGGCAGTTCCTCAGAGGAATCAAGAATGTAAAACCTCCTAGGAAACCACTATTACCAGCATGGGACTTGAACTTTGTGCTAGAAAAATTGACACTCCCTCCATTCGAACCAGCAGCAACAGCAGATCTTCAACACCTATCCTGGAAAACTGCTTTCCTACTGGCAATTACTTCAGCAAGAAGGGTTTCGGAACTACAGGCTTTAATGGCAGTACAACCCTTCCTAATCTTCCGTCAAGATAGAGTATCCATGAGAACTAATCCTACATTTATGCCTAAGGTGGTATCCAGAGTGTCTCTAAACCAAGCAATCCACCTACCTACATTCTTTCCCAATCCACAGAACAGGGGGGAAAGACTGCTGCATACCTTGGATGTACATAGACAGTTGCGCTACTACCTGGACAGAACCAAGGGCAATAGAAAAACTGACCAGCTTCTAGTGGCCTATGCAACAGGAAGGGAAGGAAAAGCAAGTTCCAAACAGACAATCTCTAAGTGGATAGGAAATTGCATCAGATTCTGTTACTCCTACCATGGAAAGCCAATTCCACAGAACATAAGACCTCACTCTACAAGGGCTACAGCCACTACCACAGCTTTCTTACGAGGAGTGGCAACCAAGGACATTGAGGCGGCTACTTGGACCTCCATGCATACATTTGCCAAGCATTATAACTTACCTCTATATTCTAGATCCCGAGCAGGGTTTGCCACTGCTGTATTGCAAGGTATCCTAACTACACCATAATTCTTCTTCCTCCTCCCCTAGTTTGGCTATGGTATTCTACCCATTTGTTATGACTGCAGATGCATCCTTGAAGGACATAGTACAGTTTTGTACCTACCATAAATGTAGATGTCCGAACAGGATAGCATCTGCAGTCAGGATTACCCACCCTCCTTCCCCTCTGTGGTATTCCTAGGGTATTTACCCTCCTAATAGCTAGCTGGGGGGGATCTCTTATGGTGTATTTGTTTGTATATAAGTACATACATGCTTATTTTTTGTTTGCCTACCTTTTTTTTGGAAACATTGGCATTTACCCAAAATTTAGTTTTCCAAGAGGGCAACTGGCATCTGGGGCAAGAAACACTGAGGAAAATGGCGTCGGCTGATGCCTTTATACCCGTAGACCAGCAGAGATGACGGGTGAAGTGCGACACCAGCCGAGGCCAGACCCAGACTTTGGAATCCTGCCAAACGAAGGGCTGCCTGACGACAGGACAACCCATTTGTTATGACTGCAGATGCTATCCTGTTCGAACATCTACATTTATGGTAGGTACAAAACTGTACTTTCTCTGCTCTGCCCTTTGGCTTATCTACTGCGCCCAGGGTCTTCACAAAATGCCTGGCACCAGTAATTGCATTTTGCAGAAAGAGGAATTTATAATATATCCTTACTTGGACGACTGCCTTATATAAGCAGAGAACCAAGACGCTCTACTAAAGCATCTGGCGTTCGTAAAAAGATTAATTTGCCTAGGGTACACAGTAAACGAAAATAAATCAAAACTAGTACCCTCTCAAGAGAATATTCCTGGGTGCAAGCCTAAATACAATTGCCCAAATGTCTTATCTCATGCCAGACAAAGGCAACTAATTTCTTACTTCAAAATGTTGGCAACAAAGACCTAGTTATCTGCAAGAACAATTCTGCAGGCTTTGGGCTTCATGGCATCTTGCATTCTGCTATTTCCATATGCCAGACTGCATATGAGGAAACGTCATTGGTACCTAAAAAGTGTCTGGACTCAACGTTGTCAAAGCCTGGAAGCATTAATTGCCCTCATTCCTTGCCTGCAACAGGAGATTTGATGGTGGGCACATGCCTGTCACCTCAACAAGGGACAGCCATTCACTCTACCCACAGCGAGGCAGTCAATAACAGATGCATCAGATTATGCCTGGGGAGCACATATGGCAGAAAAATGTATTCGGGGCACATGGTCCACAAGCCAAATGCATCTACATATCAATCAGAGAGATGCTAGCTGTTCAGAATGCAATGACAGCTTTCAAGGATCTACTCCATCCAGGAGAACTACTGATCAGGACGGACAATACTATAGTCATGTGGTACATAAACAAGCAGGGAGGCACACATTCCAACTCCCTATGCAGACAAGCCATGAATTTGTGGGACACAGCATCTACTTATCAAGTACACCTGCAAGCACAATTCCTGCCAGGAAAGAAAATTACTCTGGCAGACTAAGCAGAAACCTCACGGATCCCCATGAGTGGAAACTGGATACACAGGTCTTCAGCATAAAGGAATGGGAATGCCCAGACATAGATCTATTTGCCTCACCTCACCTCACAACTGCCAACTACAGAAATTCTGCACAAGGGCTCATCACAAGCAAGCATGGAAAGTGGTTTCTCTGTCATTCAGCTGGAAAACTCTAACAGTATATGCCTTTCCTCCCCAAGGTACTCCTAAAGGTCAGACTAGAAGCCAAGAATTATTCTGATTGCCCCAGACTGGCCACGCCAGCACTGGTACCCAATCCTAAAATGCTTGTCTCAAAGCCCAGCCTGGACATTGCCTCTAATTTCTCACTTACTGACCCAACGAAACAATCTGATTCTGCACAGCCAATGTAGGACCCTAAATCTGGCAGCAATGGTGGTTACCATTCAAAACAATCCTCTCTAAAGCAGTGATGGATGTTATTTTGGAGGCCAGGAGGCCCAGTACCAGAAAATCTTATGCAGAAAAATGGAAAAGATTCTGTGCTTGGAACAAAGCACAAGGAATTGACACATCTGTTCCAAATATTCCTCCGATTTTACAATACCCAACTGAGATGCTGGACAAGGGCCTATCCTTTTCATCAATTAAAATTCATGCCTCCTGCCATTTCAGCTCATTACAATACGAACCTCCTATTTTTTCCCATCCATTACTAAGGCAGTACCTCAGAGGGGCCAAAAACATAACACCTCCAAGGAGAGCCCCAATACCTGCATGGGACCTCAATTATGTCTTGGAAAAACTCACACTGCCTCCTTTTGAGCCAGCCAAATACAGCTGTTAAAAAGTTTTTATCTTGGAAAACAGCTCTGCTCCTAGCAATAGCCTCTGCAATACGAGTTTCAGAGTTACAGGCGCTCATGGCTGTGGAACCTTTCATCATTTTCCATCCAGACGGGGTTTTTCTAATGACGAACCCAACATTTATGCGTAAGGTAGTGTCCAGTGTGGCCCTTAACCAAACCATTCATTTGCCTACCTTTTATCCAAACCCACAGAACAAGGGTGAGAGTCTCCTGCATTCCTTGGAGGACATACACAGACAGCTACGCTTCTACTTGGACAGAACTAAAGCTTTCAGAAAAACTGAGCAACTTTTAGTGGCATATGCTGCAGGATCTCAAGGAAAGCCTTTTAATGGATAAGGCCACTGCATTCATTTCATTAGGCCTCATTCTACCAGGGCAGCAGCCACTTCAGCCTTTCTCAGAGGAGTACCAACTAAAGACATTTTAGAGGCTGCAACTTGGAGTTCAGTGCACACTTTTATAAAGCACTACCATTTCTCTCTACTCTAAATCCAGAGCAGGCTTCGCCACTGCAATTCTGCAAGGCCTTATAGCCTCTCCTAATCCTATTTAGGCCCAGCCACCCAACCTCAGTTTTGGGATTCAACCCAAGAGTAATGACTGCAACAGTGAAACATGATGAACATAGTACAGTTATGTACCTACCATAAATGTAAATGTTGAGTGTATTCACTGTTGCAGACCAGGTTACCCACCCTCCCCCTTTTCTTTGCTGGGACTTACCTATACTTCTCTATTTTATACAATCTATGTGGTGTATTTGCTTATAGATGAAGAAAATGTTTATTTTACTGCATGCATAATTATTGGCATAATTTTTTAGCCTACCTTTTTGGGGGCACCTGACATCTGGGGCAAGAAAAACTGAAGAAAATGACGTTTGTTGCATCTTTTTATACCCCTGGCGCACTGATGTCTGGGAGGAGGCGACTGCAACTGACGCCGGACCTAGACTTTGGAATTCTGGCAGACTGCGGGTAGCCTGCCAGCAGGATAACCCAAGAGTAATGACTGCAACAGTGAATACACTCAAACATTTACATTTATGGTAGGTACACAACTGTACTTTATGAATCTTCAGATCAGGTTTCTTTTTCTGATTCCTCTTCTGATTAGGAATTATCTATACCTCCCTATGAGGATTCTGATGCTGAGGAGTCTATTCCATCTGCATCCCCTCCAGAGGATTATTCATTTGGAGAAACCTTGCATACTTTGAGGGAGCATTTTCACTGTTAGAGTCAAGACCTCTCAATCAAAAAAGAGGCTCAGGGATTTCCTTCTCCCTCATTACAAGCCTTTAGCCATTCCCCCTGTTAGACATTCTGGATGATGTGTTTTCGGAGTCAAGCTTGACCCCTGACTCCTTACCTCTGGCTCCCAGTAAGCCTGGTCGATATTACATGGTCCCTGACTCGCATACATTTTTATTTAGAAACCCTGCTGCTGATCCTGAAACTATTTCACAGGGTCCAAAGGGAGTTAAGGCCTCAACTGCAAAAAAACCCTACCCCCTCTGACACATTTAAGGGCACTAGACAGATGGGGAAAAAGGTTTATACATATGCAGCCTTGGCAGTCAGGGCCTTAAACTGTCAATTTCACATGTTTAAGTACCAACAACATGTTAAGGGATTGCTGAAACAGAAAATGTTGATTTCACAATGTGAAGAAAATAAAGAATTGCAGGAATTATTGCATGCAGATGACAAGTTGGAAAGCATATTTTGCAATGTGGTTTTGGTTCCTTAGAGGCCTCCTGCAGGGCCGCAGTTACTGGATCTGCGATTAGGAGGCATGCCTGGTTAAAGGAACAAAATTTGCATGATCATGTTAAAGCTAAATTGCTAGATACACCTTTACAGCATGATTCTTTGTTTGGTATTAAGGCAGAGGAGGTTTTAAAGAAAATGGAAGACAAAGCTAAGTCTATGCAAACTGTTAAGTGCAGCCACGAAGATTCAGTAGACACTGGCCTATAAAAAATTGTTCCTTTCTTGTGTCGAGATCAAAGGGGCAAATCCAGATGCCCAAAGGGTTCCAGATACCAGGTGCAAGATTCATACAGGTCAAAGCAATGTGGTGCATCTACCTCCAAATCAGGGGGAGATAAAGCGCAAACCTACAGAAAACAGTCCCAAGACTTCCCTCTGCCTACCCCGAGCAGTTATCTTTTGACAGCACCATTGGGGGGAAAATTAGCACTTTTTGCTCAAAATTGGCAGCTAATAACCCTGGACAAGTGGGTACTAAACCTAGTATCACAGGGATACCTATTCCATTTCCACACCCTGCCAAGGGCAAACGGTTGGCCAGATCTGCCCAAAAATCAATGGGCAGAGGCACAGAAACAGGTTGCGTCCCTCATGGATATGGGGGCCATTCAACCAGTACCAGAACAGTAAAAAGGACAAGGTTTTTACTCAAGACTGTTCTTGGTACCCAGAAAGGACAATGCCCGGTGTCCAATACTGGATTTATCAATTTTGAACACAAACCTGGACATTCCAAAATTCAAAATGCTGACTTTGCAGCAGCTTCTGCCTATGCTGGGCAAGACTGCTTGGCTGGCGACAGACTTAAGAGGCATACCTGCATGTCCCAATAAGACCATCGTGCAGAAGATACCTCCGATTCAAGGCTGGCTTAATGCATTACCAATTCTCTGAACTGCCCTTTGGCTTATCTACTGTGCCCAGGGTCTTTTCAAAGTGCCTGGCACCCGTAATTGCTTTTTTGCTGACAAAGAAATATACAAATATATCCTTACTTGGACTACTGTCTCATTAAAGCAGAGAACAAGGACACTTCTTCGACACCTGGCGTTTGTGAAAAGTCTTCTAATATGCCTAGGGTACACTATAAATGAAAATAAATCACAACTGGTACCCTCTCAAAAGATAACATTCCTGGGTGCAAGCTTGAATACAGCTGCCCAGATGCCTTTGTCTGGCGTAAGGTATGCCAACTGACTTCTTACTTCAAACTGATGGCAACAATAAACCCAGTCTTCTGCAAGACAAATTCTGCAGGCTCTGGACTTAATGGCATCCTGCATCTTACTAATTCCATATGCAAGACTGCATATGCGGAAACTTCAATGGTAACTAAAAAGTTTATGGAGTCAACATTCACAGTCTGGAAACCATGATTCCTGTCATTTCCTGCCTGCAACAAGAGTTCCTAATGATTCCTGTCATTTCCTGCCTGCAACAAGAGTTCCTATGGTGGGCAAAGGCCTGTCACCAAAACATGGGATGGCCTTTCACTCTACCCCCTGCCAGCCAAACCTTAACAGACTGATTATGCCTGGGGGGCCCACATGGCAGGAAGATGCATTCAGGGCATATGGGCACCAAAACAAATGCATCTACATATCAACCAGAAAAATGCTAGCTGTTCAAAATGCCCGAACAGCCTTCAAGGACTTACTTCATCCAGGATGACTACTGATAGATGGACAACAACAGTCATGTGGTATATAAACAAGCAAGGGGGCACACTCATACCCCCTTTGCAGATTTGCCATGGCACTGTGGAACACAGCTTTGACCTACCAAATGCATCTTCAAGCTCAATTCCTGCCAGGAAAACAAAACAGTCTGGCAGACTAAGCAGAAACCTTATGGATCCTCACGAGTGAAAACTAAATCCACAAGTCTTCAGCATGATAACAGAGAAATGGGGGAGCCCAGACACAGATCTATTTGCCTCTCCTCAAAATTATCAATTGAAAAGTTTCTGCACAGGAACTTATCACAGATAAGCATGGAAAGTGGACGCCCTATCCTTCAGTTGGAAGAGCCTATCAGTTTACGCCTTTCCTCCTCTGCCTCTTCTACCCAAGGTCCTCCTAAAACTCAGAAGTACAGGCAAGCATGGAAGGGCTGTGGCTGACTAAGTTTGCGGACGACTGCAAACTGGGTGCTATAATAGTCTCCGGCCGACATGGAGTTCCTCCTGAAGGGCCTAAATAAGACTGATTCATGGTGTTAAAGCCATGGTCTCACTCTAAATGCAAAAAAATGCGTAGTAATCCCCTTTGGAAAAAGAGTACCCGCAAACTACAACATAGGAGGTAATCCCCTGAAATCTGAAGAAATAAGGGATCTAGGGACCCAAGTAGATGGTCCGCTTTCCTTTGATAACCATGTTGCTAAAGTGGTTAAATCCTTCTGTGTGAGCCATCTGATCATGAAAGGGTTCGCATCAAGATCTAAGGATGTAATGGTGCCCCTCTACTCTTCCCTCATTAGACCCATTATTGAGTACAATGCACCAATTGGAATGTACCTGGCTAGAAATCTCCAACAGTTGGAGACACCACAGAGGTACTTAACCAAGAGGATTACTGGCCTCAAACAGTTGCCCCCTATGCAGCACGATTGAAAAAGCTAAGACTGTTCTCTGTTGCATACCGCTTTCTCAGAGGCGATCTCTGTCTAACGTTCAGAGCCATGTCCAACCCAGAATTGTTGAACATGCTCCATCTTAGCAAAACCAAATCTACTCGAGCTACACGCTCTAGGGATATAAACCTCAACACAACAATGAATAGAACATGCTGGAGGGATAGATTCCCTTCGCAGAGACTTCCTTTACTATGGAACAGGGTCCCGATCTACATAAGACAGAGCCCTTCACTATTCCTCTTCAAGAGGAACCTTGATGAGTGGATGGGTAACAAAGTTCACATTGGGGATCACACCAACAGCACTACTAGATAGGGGCCAAGGGTACTAGCTGCTAGTACAAGGGTCTAGGGAACTACTAAAGGGGCGGTGAATACCGCACAGCGTGGCTGGGCTAATATATGCCTTCGGGCAGATAACCCAGTACCAGCCTATAAGACGAGAAGCCAAAGATATTAATTGTCCCGGACTGGCCCCGCCAATACTGGTACCCAATCCCAAGGAACTTGTCTCATTACCCAGCTTGGACCTTGCCTCAAAGACCACAACTACTGTCCCAGCAAAACAATCAGAACCTGCATAATCAACTACAGACTAAACCTGGCAGCATGGCTAATTAGGTAATCATATAAGGAACGCCTCTTAGTAAAACTGTGATGGATGTCATTTTGGAAGCCAGAAGGGCATAGTACTAGAAAATCTTATGCTGACAAGTGGAAGAGATTCTGTGCTTGGAATCAAGCACAAGGAACTGATGCAGCAAAACCAAATATTCCTCAGATATTACAATACTTAACTGAGATGCTTGACAAAGGTATATCTTTCCCATCAATCAAAATCCATGCCTCTGCCATTTCGGCTCATTACAACAGAGCCCACCAATCTTCTCATCCTTTACTAAAGCAGTATTTTAGGAGAGCCAAAAATTTAAGGCCCCCCAGGAGATCATTACCTGCATGGGTCCTCAATTATGTGTTGGAAAAAGTCTCCCTGCCTCCATTTGAGCCATCTGCTACCGCTGATACAATGTTCTTAGCCTGGAAGACAGCTCTGCTACTAGCAATTACTTCAAGACGAGTTTGAGCTACAGGCCCTCATGGCTGTAGAGCCTTTTATCATATTTTACCCGGACAGGGTGTCTGAGGACAAATCCTACTTTTATGCTTTAAGTGGTTTCCAGTGTGGCTCTTAACCAAACAATTCATTTGCTGACTTTTTATCCAAATCCGCAGAACAAAAGAACAGGAATTCTGCATTCCTTGGACGTTCACAGACGGCTAAGATTCTACTTGAGTAGGACCAAAGCTCAGAGAAAAACTGAGCAATTACTATTGTCATATGCTGCAGGATCAGAAGGAAATGCTATTTCAAAGCAGACAATTTCAAAGTGGATAAGCCACTGCATCCGTTTCTGCTACTTGCACCATAGTAAACCAAGGGCATTGGGTCTCATTCCACCATAGCTGCAGCTACTTCAGCCTTTCTCATAGGAGTACCAACCAAAGACATTGTAGAGGCTGCTAGGAGTTCTGTGTACACCTTTAAAAAGCATTACCATTTGCCTCTCTACTCTAAAGTCCAGGGCAGGCTTTGCTACTGCAGTGCTGCAGGGCCTTATAGCCGCACCTAATGCTGTTTAGCTCCAGCCTCCCAACCATAGCTTTGGGATTGTATCCAAATGTAATGACTGCAACAGTGAAACACGAACATAGTACAGTTGTGTACACTTACCATAAATGTAGATGTTAGAGTGTATTCACTGTTGCAGTCCAGGTTACCCTCCCTCCATCTCCCTGTCATTCTGAAGTTTCTTTTCTTCGCTATCTTCAACTTATGTGGTGGTATTTGTAGATGAAGGTAAAGTTTATATTGATGCATGTATTTACATATCTATCTACATGTCTATATATCTATATCTACATGTCTATATATCTGTATCTACATGTCTATATATCTATATCTACATGTCTATATATCTACATGTCTATATATCTACATATCTACATGTCTATATATCTACATATCTACATGTCTATATATCTACATATCTACATGTCTATATATCTACATATCTACATGTCTATATATCTACATATCTACATGTCTATATATCTACATATCTACATGTCTATCTATATCTATCTATATCTATCTATAATAAAATATTGCTACCTTTTTGGGGGCACCTGACATCGGGGGCAAGGAAAACTAAAGAAAATGGCATCTGCTACATGTTTTATACCCCTGACGTCATGGAAGAGGAGACAGCAACCGACGCAGGACCCAAGACTTTGGAATTCAGGCCGACTGAGGGCAAACTGTACTTTCCTGTTCAGTTGAGAGCACTTTCCTTGAGTGTTATATGAGCAGAAAAGGAGTGAAAGTTTTGTCAGCAGTGGAGATTTCTAGTTTCTCCACTGTTGTGTGATCTCCGAGTAAGTATAACATAACCCTACCCACACTATTTACTCCCCAAACTCCTCTGATCACATGCTGAATTTTTGATCCCCTGTACGCTTGGTCAGCTGAAAGGGTACTTTTAACTATAGAATCTTACTTGATACATTTTCTAATCTTGCCAGTGTATAACTGACATTGTCTTTTTATCTATGTTGTATATTTTCTTTTACCTGGAGTGTTTTATTAATTTCTTATTTTACTATGCTCGGCATACATGATGTAACCTGTTTTGTGTATTATGGTGGATGTACTGTATTTGTATAACTTGATGCTGGAGCTTTTCTCTATGGGCCTCTGCTGAAAATGTATGTGGTCCAGTTGGAATTTCCCAGTTAACAAATGTAAAATAAAGTATAAATAAGTTCTGGGTGGGTTTGTCTTCCCACGTGGCAGGTGCATGGTGGCTTGCAGCAAAAAATCATACCCCGGAGGTTCAGTGAAACATGGTTTACTCTTCTGTCAATCGTTTAGGACTCTAAAAATGCTGTTGACGTCCACGTGGTCAGACTCCCTCTTGGAAAGAAACGCATTACGCAGTGAGAAGGAAAAGTAGGCGTTTGGCCAGATTTGGTAAGAAGGTTGTACTTTGCTCCAACCTACCCGGCCCTTGCACTGAAGTTCTAGGAACACATTCTTAAATGTTAGAGCTAGGCTTAACTGAAGAATAAAGCTGTTCTGGGGTAAATTATCCAAATGACTTTTCGCTTGAGAAGACTTTATTTTAAGTGCGCCTGTGATGCATTAAAAAAACATGATTGGCATGACCTTTACTCGAGGATATTAAAAAACAGCTTCTCTATGCCTTTTTGGACCAGTAGTCTCTCTTTGGTCTACATGCTGATCAGGTGTTCTAGTGGAAAAGGAGAAAGTTATGCATATGGCTTCACATGTTCACTGTTCAGTACCGCATTATAGCATTGGTCCATCATAATAAACAAATGGTTCTTTTATAGGAAGTAAAAGTTAACCAAAAAGGGAAAACACTTAGAAAAAAATGTAGGGTGGTAAAGGGAGTTGAGAGCAGTAGACCTCTGTGATGTTGCCAGTCTTGCCTTTAATCTCACTTGTGGGTCAGATCTGTTCCATCGAGACTCTCTGCCTTTTTCAAAAGCTCGAGTCCTTCAGCAAAGCTCATGGGCATTCGTCCTTACACATGATGCAGTTCCTTAAACCTCCAGATCTCGTTTGCTTCTCTGCAAAAGATGCAGTCCTTCTAGGAAGCTCTTTGGTAAGTGACAGTAATTTACTGAATTGACTTTTGTACTTCTATTTCTCAGCTAATAATTCCCTTATCCTTTAGTCTGATTTTTTTTTTGTAGGGGTGTTCTTTTGGCTGTAGGAGTGCAGGTCCTTCTAACATTTCCCTTTCCGAAGTCTGTAAGTTAGAGGTCATTCCCTCTCCTAAGCCTTCCCTTTCCAGCATCCGTTTAAGTTAGAAGATGTTCTTTAACCCTGTGTTTCTACAAGATGATAAAATTTCTATTTCTTTAATGTAGTCAACGTCCGTTTTAGGTAGTGTGTGGTTTTCTTCCCCTTTCTGTTGTGAAACTAAACTTTGAATTGCCTGTTTTTGATTTCGGCACTATCTCAAACAGGATGGGAAACCTGTAGGGTTTAAAAAATGTGAACAATGTGGCAAAAAGATGCCTCTAAGTGATGCACACATTTTGTTTATTGCTTGGGGCCCTTACATTTACAGGACTCGTGCTCCATTTGCCATGGCTTCAACCAAAGAGTTCTTAAGGAGCGTAAAAATAAACTAATAAAAGGTGTACTAAAAACTCCATTTTCTGAGGCTATTTCGCCTGAGTCTTCAAAATCTAGTAAGTTGGATAAGTTAAGCGACCTTCCTCAACTCCAAAATCGTCCTCTGAGCCGAGACGGTACCAAAACTGATAGCTCCTACACCTTCTTTAGAGCAGCCAGTAGCTTTCAAATCCAAGAGGTCTTTAGAGCAGCCTGATCTGTTTGCTTTGACCTCTTTGGCTCCCACTGAGTTCAAACTTCGGAGCCAATATTCTTCGTGTTTCACTGTTGCAGTCATCACGTTTGGGTTATCTGCTTGCAGGTAGCCCTCAGACGGTCTGATTGTCAGTCTTGGGTCATGCATCTGTTGTCTCAACTTCCATGACGGGAGGTAGTCTGGGGGTATAAAGCATGCAGCCGACTCCATTACATCAGTCTTTCTTGCCGTGCAGTGCCCGAAGCAGTTTGCAAGTGCTGGTTGCCAGACTCATGAAATTTTCGTTGAGTTTCACATCCGAAGTCTTCAATCAAGCTAAGTACCCCGTTGGGGATCCTTTTTCTTGCTCTAAACCAATTTCAGTAAAAGTTAACAGTTGTATTTCTTGCAGAAGCAAATACCTCAAACATTTTCAATCATACTGCATTCCTTGCCTTGGCTCAGACCACGACGTACCTTGCTGTTGGTTTTGTGCCTTATTCCAACTTCGTACTATTCGTAGTCTGTTAATTTTTGCATCTAAATACTTTGGTACTCTGTTCATTTATCCAGAAATGGCTTCCGTAAGCCACCCGAATACCGACATTCCGAAAAAATGCAAAGATGGACAGACCACGTAGGTCTAAAGCTGCCGACGATGCATGTGAGAGTGTTCAATCTCGCCTTTGTTCTTACACATGGGGTTCGGAGCCGATCCTCTGCTCCGTGCCGGCCGACTGCAAGCTCTGCATCGAGAAGAAGCTCGAGGACATCTAATACCCACAATCCCCCTCTGCCTTTACCTCAGATCTAGTTTGCCGCTGCTGCATACGCATCGCTGGAGACTAGCTCGAGGCTGTTCAGATAAGATTTGTTATCTATTCTGTACTAATTTTCAGAAATTTTCTTTAAATCTAGTTACTTAAGTATATAGAGTAGGTGTGTGTGTCAGGAATTCTCGATACTTAGAATAAGTTAACTTAGTTAACTTTCGAGTTAGAGTTTTTCGGGGCCTACCCCTTCTTGGACACTATTACTGGATTGGACTTTTTACTGGACTGGACTGTCTTTTTCATTTGTTAATATGTCTGAAAAGATGAAATCTGGTTTTAAACGTCAGTGTGGCCAAAAAATGTCGGTCACAGACAACCACAGTTCTTATGTCTACTGTCTTGGCCCTCTCCACTTACAAGAGGACTGCTCTATTTGTCACTTTTAGTGGGAGGGTCATGACAGATAGGCGCAGGAAACTGATGGATAGAGGATTGCTGAAACCCTCTTTCCAGGAGGCTTTGGATGCTTCAGACCAGGCATCCAAGTCTTCGAAGGGGTCGAAGGCGTCGGAGCCAAAGTCATCGGCTCCGAGCTCTTCGAGTCTAGTTAGATCACCGGTTCCACAGACTTCGGGGCCGAGTGTTCAACTGTTGGCAGTTCGAGCCTCGAGTCTTGGAACCGGTGACGGAGCTCCCTCCACCGACTCTGTTGAGGTCGGCTCCGTCTTCGATCCCTTCGACTTGTTCTTCTAGAGCCCTTTCCGACACCGACGTGGACCGTGTGGTGCAGAAACTTATGGAGCATACGGCCCTGTCCAAGCTTATTTCGGTCTCCTCTCAGTTGATGTCGAGACTTGAAGGCCTGCCACTATCTCCATCTGTTCCTCCTCCGAGACCTGTTCAGTCTTGAGCCGGAAGAAGCTGACCTGATGATTGTGGAGCCCTCTGTGCCAGAACCGTCTTTTTCTCGGTCGGCACAGTTTACCTCGACTCCATCCGATCCGGTACCGGAGTCTCGGGCCCGAAGATCTGTCCTTGGTTCCGGGACCGAGTCGGACTGATGTTTCGGTTCCGACTCTCCTCTCGGGCCTCGCACGGATCGATTCGGTTCCGTCCTCGGGTCGGTGCCTTCGCTCCTGTTTCGGGATTCTTCCCATTTCTTGAACCGGAGATACCTCGACTCGGGACCCGGGGCCTTCGACCTCATGAGGAAGGTGTTGTCTACCCAGACAACCACATCAGCAGGTACAGCTTCTCCTCCCCAAAGGACCGTTATCCTCCTCTGCACCCACGGCCACGCCCAAGCGTCGGGCACCAGTGTCTCAGCCACCCTGGAGGGTACCCCTCTTCCTCGGAGGCTTCTTCGGATGCTCCCACGAAGAAGTTCCTAGGAAAAGACTGTGTAAGAGGAGACACTTGGATTCTCCACAAGAATCCTTGACATCTGATACTGACTTAGATGAGTCAGAAGGGTCCCCTAAGTCACCTTCAGAGGATGTCTCTTTTTCTGACATCTTGGAGATCCTTAGACAGAGAGGTGACTGGCAAGCCCTCCCCCCTTCTGAGGATGAGTCAGTTTTGCTGAAGGCATTTGGTGCCCGTCCTTCCTCCTCCTGGGTCACTCCGCCCTTTGAGTTAATGGAATTAATTGCTCGAAGGGCGTGGGAGACTCCTGACACGGTGGAACCTGTCCCTAGGAAGCCAAATAAGTACATGACTGCACCACAGGACAAAGCTTACCTTACCAAAGGAGTTCCAGTAGACGCCATGGTGGTGGCAGCGGCCACGAAAAAGGAGATGTCGGAGTCTTCCTCATCTGTCCATCCGCCTAACAAAGATTCTAGGACCTTGGACAGATACGGGAAGCGCATTTTCAGTTCAGCGGCTTTCTATGCTCCCTGAACTATTTGACCCATTTTACACGTTTACAGAGGGATCTAGTCAAAGAGTTGGGAGATACCCTCCAGGGTGCTACAGATGCCGCTGTCTCAGAGAAAGTTACAGCGCATCTCAACACCCTTACGTCCATTGTGAACTCGTCCATGAGGCTGATATCCTATGCAGCCGAAGGATCGAGTAGGGCAGGCTTCAGCGATTGCTCTTCGTAGGCAATCCTGGATGCGCTTATGTTCGCTTATGGAAGCCTTCAAGTCTTCCTTTACTAACGCCCCATTTGATGGAGCCACACTTTTTGGCCCTAAAGTAAAGGAGACCCTTACCCGGTGTGAACAGGAGGGAAAGACTCTGTCTGCTGTCGGAGTCCGTTTTCCACCCTTCCAGACCGTACCCCAAAGGGCAACGTGGTGGGAAAATGTGGTTTCAAAACCCCAAGGATCTTTTCCAAACACACAGGGTGATGCCCCCTCTAGAGGCAGAGGGGGGGGCAGAGGTGGAAGACGCCGCCCTGGCGGCAGAGGGGGTCCGCAAAACCAAGGTGACAGGGATAACCTCCCTGGCAAACCTTTTCAGCACTCCTGAGAGGAGGCCCGACTGTCCTGCTCTGGAGGCAGTCGGGGGTCGCTTAGCTTTATACCCTCAGGCCTGGCAAAACCTTTCTTCGGACAATTGGGTAAAAAGCATTATTACCAGAGGTTACAAAATCCCATTTCTATCCACCCCCATTCCAAAGAAAACTCCCAGATGTACCACCCCATCTGCGAGACCCAGCAGCTACAGAAATTTCAAAGCTGCTAGAAAAAAGTCATCCAACCAGTCCCAGCGGACCAAATAGGATTCGGAACTTACTCAAGGTTCTTTTTAGTTCCAAAGAAAACAGGGGACTGGAGGCCAATTCTGGACCTAAGTCATCTCAACACCTTTGTCAAGAAGGAAAAGTTCCGAATGGTCACGCTTCAATCGATCCTTCCATTCTTACGGAAGGACGACTGGATGTGCTCAATAGATCTGAAGGACGCATACTACCACATCAAAATGGCCAGGGCGTCCAGAGATCACTTGCGCTTCCGGCTGGGAGCCAGTCACTATCAGTTTTGAGCCCTGCCCTTTGGCCTGACCACAGCCCCCAGGGACTTCACCAAATGCATGGCAGTGGTAGCGTCTCATCTGAGGCGCCTAGGATTCCAAGTGTTTCCGTATCTGGACGACTGGCTCCTGTCTGCCACCACCAGGCGTCAACTGATACAAGCCAGGGATTACTCCCTACAACTTTGTACACACCTTGGCATTTCAGTAAATTTCGAAAAATCTTTGCTACAGCCATCACAGCATATCTTATTTATAGGAGCGGAATTGGATACGCGTCAGTTAGTTCTAAAACTTCCGACAGAAAGAATAGTAGCACTTCAATTCAACATTTCCCTTCTGCTGTCGTCCAGAAAATCCCCAGCAAAAATTGTTCTGAAAGTTTTGGGTCTCATGGCAGCTTCTCTCATAGCAATACCATTGGGAAGACTGCACATGAGAGTGCTACAATGGCTTCTATTTGCACAATGGTCATTCCAACAACTTCCACTGACTCACGAAATTTTGATAACGAAAACATGCAAATCACACCTAATGTGGTGGTTACAGACTTGCAACCTATCCGGCGGAAGACCATTTGTGCTACCCACACCGTCAGCGACGATAACCACGGACGCTTCCCTGATAGGGTGGGGGCATCTTTCAGGGACAGACAGTCCAAGGCGAATGGACCAATCTGAGTACAATCTGCACATCAATGTTCTGGAGTTGAGGGCAGTGTTTTGGCATTGCAACACTTTGCTCCCTTCTTCCTCCAGGGACCATTGAAGTTCAGACAGACAACATGTCCGTAGTCTGGTACATAAACAAGCAAGGGGAACCAGGTCTTACCAACTATGCAGAGAGGCCATGAGAATTTGGCAATGGGCAGAGTCCACGGTCGCTTTCTGATTGCAACGCACATCCCGGGTCATCCAACGTCATAGCCGACAGGCTGAGCAGGGCAATACTATTGCCTCACGAGTGGTCCTCAAACAGTCAGTTGCGAAAAGATTTTTCGCAAATGGGGCCAGCCTACCTGCGATCTGTTTCGTCTCCAATGAACGCCAAATGCAGGAGCTACTTTGCCCTATTACCCCTCCAGGGAAGTCCCCAGGACGCTGGTGCACGATTGGCCCCGGGTCTCCTATATGCTTTTCCTCCATTTCCCCTGGTTGCAAAGTTTCTACAGAAAGCAAACAATCTTCAGGGGACTAAAATTCTCGTTGCTCCGCTCTGGCCTCGTCAAATTTGGTTCCCTTTCTCTTGCATCACCGCATTTGGGGACCTTGGATGCTGGACCCAGAGCCAGATCTACTGACTCACTGTCAGGAGTTCCTCACCCATCCCTGAATCTCTCCATCTAGCAGCTTGGCTGCTCCGCTTCCTTAGCCAGGTCAATTCCCTTACATCGGGCGGTTCAAGATATTTTGGTAGCTTCTCATAAAGTTTCCACTACAAAGACTTACACCAGTAAATGGAAACGTTTTGTCTTCTGGGCGGAGTCACATCAGTTGGACCCTGTTACAGCTCCGTTGAATAAGGTTTTAGAATTTCTGACCGAATTATTTCAGGAAGGAGCTTCTCCGGCTACCTTAAGAGTACAGTTGGCTGCCATTTCTAACTGTCATGTAGAAGAAAGTGGTGCACCTATTATGGCTCACAGACTTTGTAAAGCCTTTTTAAAAGGTTCTTTTCATATCAGACCACCAGTCAGAAGCCCGACATCACCGTGGAATTTAAATTTATTGCTCTCTAAATTGATGTTACCACCCTTTGAACCAGCTTCAAGTTGCACTTTGAAATTTTTGTCATGGAAAACATTATTTCTAGTGGCTATTACATCTGCTAGACGGGTGTCTGAGCTGCAGGCCCTTTCGGTCAAACATCCTTATTTAATTTTTCATTCTGACAGAGTATCCCTACGCACTAATCCATCCTTTCTTCCCAAAGTTTGTTCTACTAGTAATATTAATCAGTCCATTGAATTACCCACCTTCTTTAAAGACCACTCTAATAAATTAGAGTATATGTTGCACAAACTGGACGTCCATAGACAACTCAGATTTTATTTGGATAGAACAAAAGATCACAGGAAATCTGATCAGCTATTTGTAGCTTTTGCTGACAGCAGAAAGGGTCTTGCAGTTACGAAACGAACTCTTTCGAAGTGGCTAACTGTATCATTTATGTTTATGAAGATTCTGATCAAACATTATCAGCAAAACCCAGAGGACATTCTACCAGATCAATTTCTACATCTTTGGCTCATGCAGCTCGTTTACCTTTAGACACCATTTGTGCGGCTGCTACTTGGGCTAAACCACATACATTTATATCTCATTACAAAGTGGACAGGGTTTCTAGGGATAGGGCAACCTTTGGTTCCACTGTGCTCAAGAACGTTCTCCCTTGAGTTCCTCAGGATCATGGAGCTAGGGACGCTACCCATGTGTAAGAACAAAGGCGAGATTGAACACTCTCACATAAAGAAGTTATGTCCTTACCATAACGTTCCATGTGGAGTGTTCATCTCGCCTTGGTTATTACACTCCCACCCTTCCCACCCTTAGGAAGAACGTTCGATTTGGTGCCTGGTCTGGAGTATTCTCCTTCTGCTGTTGCAGTATTAGTGTTACTATCATACCCTTGGTATGTTTGTATATATGTACTTATGTATATAGTTTGGCATGTGTGCGTGCTTGTTGTCTGGTTTGCTTGCAAACTAGATCTGAGGTAAAGGCAGAGGGGGATTGTGGGTATTAGATGTCCTCGAGCTTCTTCTCGATGCAGAGCTTGCAGTCGGCCGGCACGGAGCCGAGGATCGGCTCCGAACCCCATGTGTAATAACCAAGGCGAGATGAACACTCCACATGGAACGTTATGGTAAGGACATAACTTCTTTTTCTAGGCTAGTCGCCAGTTCGCTGGTACTCGGTGAGGTGCTTTCGCAGCCCCTGATGCCCACTACAGATTTGCAGTATGCTGCGAGATGCTTCTATTGTGGAACCTGCGGATTTGTCTACCTTGGATGGGTCCAGAGCCGCTGTGCAGGCACCGGCTTCTGAGGGTGTATTCAGGCCTACTGGCTTGCATATTAAACTGACGCCATCTTCTTCAATGCCTAAAACTCAATCCATGCCTAGAAAACCGACGCCTTGACTGCATGGTCAGGCCCCTGTGCCTAAAAAACAAATATGGCTGAAGACCTTATTACTCTAATCAGGGGAAGACACCCTTCTTCCTCCGAGACCCAGGACTGATTTTCCTTCAGATTCTTGTCAGGATTCTGGAATTTCTGTTTTCTCTTACCCGGATTTGCCCTTATCTACCTATGAGGATTCTGATAGAGGACTCCATCCCCCCAGAAGATTTCTCTTTTGGTGAAACCTTGCATACTCTTGTGGAGCATTTCCACTGGGAAACCAGGATTACTCTGACTCTAAAAACAGGCTTAGGGAATTCTTACTCCTGCCTCAACACAGGCCTTTAGCTATCCCTCCTGTACTGGACATAGATGATGCCTTACTGAATCTAGCATGGTCCCTGACACTTTACCTCCTGCTCCCAGAAAACCTGTTAAGTATTATATGGTACCTGACTCTCTCTCTCAAGTTCCTTTTTAAAAATCCTACTGCGAATCCTGAGACCATTTCACAGGGACCCAAGGACATTAAAGCCACAACTGCCAAAAGCCCTCCCCTCTCTGACAGATTCCAGGACACTGGATAGATGGGGTAAGAAGGTATACACTTCTGCAACTTTGGCCTTTAGGGCCTTAAACTGCCAGTTTCATATGTTAAAGTATCAGCAGCATATTATTGGATTGTTTAAACAGAAAATGATTCCCGACTCTACTGAAAATAAAGAATTACAGGATTTAATGCATTCTGCTGAACAAATTGAAAAACCTAATTTGCAATGTGGTTTTGATTCATTAGAGGCATCTTGCAGAGCTGCTGTCACTGGGCCTGTACTTAGAAGGCATGCTTGGCTTAAGGAGCAATCTTTGCCAGATCATGTTAAAGCTGCATTACTGGATGCTTCCTTAAACCAAGACTGCCTGTTTGGCAACAAAGCAGAAGTACTTAAAGATGGAGGAAAAAGCTAAATCTATGCAAACTGTTAAAGATTTCCTGCAAGTACAGCCTCCCAGATTTAGTAGGCATTTGCCCTCTAAGAATTGGTCCTTTCCTGCCTCTTCCAGGCCTTCATTCCAAACCCAGAACCAGCAGAACACCCAGGCTTCAGCCCAAGGTACTCAAAGGCCTAAGCAGTGGGGGGCTCCCACTTCAAAGCCGGGAGTAGTAAGACTTTCCCCTCTGGTAAACTGTATCAATGACTTAACTTTAAACCTTCCAAGCCCTGCTCAACAGAGTTCCTTTAGGGGAAAGAATGCCCTGCATGCAAAAAATTGAACTCCTTACCCAGGACAAATGGGTTTTAAATATAGCTTCCCAAGGATACAGATTTCACTTCCACTCCTTACCAACCCCAAATGATTGGCCAGAGGCTCAAAAGCAGGTTCTCTCTCTTAAGCATCAGGTCTATTCAACCTGTCCCAGAAGAAGAATGGGGACAAGGTTTCTTATGGTACCCAGAAAAGACGGTTCCTAGCGTCCTATCCTCAACGTGCATCTCCTAATTACATTTTTGGTTAATCCCAAAATTCAAGATGCTAACTCTTCATCAGCTGCTTCCCATGCTATGCAAAAATGCCTTGTTGGCAACACTGGATTTAAAGGAAGCCTGCCTGCACATCCCAGTAAGTGAATCTTGCAGAAGATACCTACGCTTCAGAGTAGGCTACATGCACTATCAGTTCTCTACACTGCCCTTTGTCTTATCTACTGCGCCCAGGCTATTCACAAAATGCATAGCTCCAGTCTTTGCATTTTCCAGGCCAAGAAATATTCAAATATACCCATACCTGGACGATTGTTAATTCAGGCAGAAAGCCAGGACATAATTTTAAATCATCTGGCAGTTGTAAAGAAATTGCTAACTTCTCCGGGGTATACCATAAACTAAAAGAAATCGCATATTGTACCCTGCCAACAAATTGTATTCTGGGAACAAGCTTGAATACAACTTCCCAGATGTCCTACCCCACACCAGAGAAACAAGTTCATTTGACAGCCTACTTCAAACTACTGACCACAAAGACCCAGCTATCTGCAAGGACAATACTGCAAGCCCTGGGGTTCATGGCCTCTTGCATTCTGCTAATTCCATATGCAAGACTGCATATGAGGAAACTACCATGGTATCTAAAAAGCCTATGGTGTCAACATTCTCAGGATCTAGAATCAATGATTCCTATCATACCTTGTCTGAAGATGGTTCCTTTGGTGGGCAGAGGCCTGCCACCAAAACAAGGGACTGCCATTCACTCTGCCCCCTGCTGCCCAAACCCTAACAGATGCATCAGACTATGCATGGGGGGCTCACTTGGCAGTGCATTCAGGGCAAATGAAACCCAAGTCAAATGCACCTGCATATCAATCAAAAAGAAATGTTAGCTGTACAGATTGCTCTGACAGCCTTCAAAGACCACATTCTTCCAAGACAATTATTGTATAAACGGGGGGGGGGGGGGGCACTCATATCCTCTCTGCAGACTAGCCATGGCTGTGGAACACAACCTTGAGCTACCAAGTGCACCTACAGGCTCAATACCTGCCATGAAAGCTAAATACACTGGCAGACCTAAGCAGAAATCGCATGGACCCACACGAGTAGAAACTGGAACCAAAGATATCCAACATGTTGAGAAACAAATTTAGGAGCCCAGTGATGGACAGGTTTGCCTCTCCTCAGAACTACCAATTGGAAAATTCTGCACAAGGACTCCCCACCGACAAGCTTGGAAAGTGGATGGCCCTGTCCTTCACCTGGAAAAACCTATCAGTTTATGCCTTTCCCCTTCTGCGCCTCCTCTCCAAAATGCTACTAAGGATCAAACAGGACATACGAAGGACAGTTCTGATTGCACCAGACTGGCCTCACCAACACTGGTACCCCCCTCTTGCGCAGTGTCCCTGCTGGCACCATGGCACCTGCCTTACACCCCTGCCATCCAAGCAGGAGGGCCAGATTCTGCACCCACAGCTTCAAACCCTGAACCTTGTAGCCTGGCTAATTACACGATCTCTTACCATCCTGCAGTAAGCAAAGTGATTGTCATTCTGGAGGAAAGGAGGCCTAGTACTAGAAAATTCTATGCAGAAAAATAGAAAAGATTCTGTTCCTGGAGCCAAACTCGGGGGGGGGGGGGGGGGCACAGTGGTGCTCAATTTACCTCATTCTTCAATACCTAGCTGATGTGCTTCACAAGGGCCTTTCCTTTTCTTCAATCAAAATTCATGCCTCAGCCATTTCAGCACATTAAATAGAGCCACCCCTCTTCTCAAACCCACTGCTGAAGCAATTCCTCAGAGGGGCCAGAAACTTGAGACCACCCAGGAGAGCCCCTACTCCAGCCTGGGTCCTTAACTTTGTATAGGAAAAGCTCACTTTTCTCCCCTTTGAGCCAGCTGTAAAAGCAGAGTTGAAATTCCTTTCTTGGAAAACAGCCTTCCTTCTAGCCATCACTTCAGCTAGTAGGGTGTCTGAATTACAGGCCATCATGGCAGGTGGAGCCTTTCATCATCTTTCATGCAGACAGGGTGTCCCTCAAAGCCAATCCCTCCTTTATGCCCAAGGTGGTACCCAGTGTGGCCCTTAATCAGCCTATTCATTTGCCAACCTTTTCTAATCCACAGAACAAAGCGGAACGAATACTGCACTCATTGGACGTGCACAGACAACTTAGATTTTACTTGGACAAGACTAAGCCTTTCAAAATATGAACAGCTACTGGTTGCATTTGCTGCAGGGGCAGAGGGGAAGGCCATTTCAAAGCAAACCATTTCTAAGTGAATAGGCCATTGAATTTATTTCTGCTATAAGCACCATGTAAAACCTACCCCACAGGGGAAAAGACCCCACTCAACCAGGGCGGCATCTACCTCTGCAGCCTTTCTCAGAAGTGTCCCTACGAGGGCCATCCTTGAAGCTGCTGCCTGGAGTTCTGTGCATACTTTCACCAAGCATTACCACTTGCCATTTCTTTTCCTAAATCCAGAGCTGGCTTTGCTACTGCAGTCTTTCAGGGCCTTAATAGCTGGTCCTAATGCTATCTACCTCCTTCCATCCTTAGCTTTGGGAGTATACCCAAATGTGATGACTGCAGCAGTGAAATACAAAGAACATAGTGCAGTTGTGTACATTTATTATAAATGTAGATGTTTGAGTGTGTTCACTGTTGCAGTCCTGGTTACCCTCCTTCCAGTCCCCTGAATTCTATTGGCTATACCTATTTACTATGGTTTAAGCTTTTTGGTGTATTTGCTTTTTTGTTGGAGGTGTAACCTTGTATATAATTGCTTCCCATTATGGGGGCACCTGACATCTGTGGCAAGAAAAGCTGATGTAATGGCTTCGGCTGCATGCTTTATACCCCTGACTACCTGACGTCATGGAAGATGAGACAGCAACTGACGCAGGATCCAAGACTTTAATCAGACCGACTGAGGGGTACCCTTAAACCAAGAGTGCCTTTTTGGCAACCTAGCACAAGTCCACTTCAAAAGAATGGAGGAAAAAGCTACATCTATGCAAACTGTTAGATTTCTTACAAGTACAGCCACCTAGATTCAGTAGGCACTGGCCTTCCAGTCCTTCCAGGCCTTCAGTCCAAACCCAGAAGCAGCAGACCACAAAGACTTCAGTCTCAGGGTATGCACAGATCTAAACAGTGGGGGGTTCCCACTTCCAAAGCAGGGAGTAGTAAGCTACCCCCTATGGAAAAATTGCACAGTGACTTTTCCTCAACTCTTCCAAGCCTTGCTCAACTTCTTGCACCTTTAGGAGGAAAGATCGCCCTGCATGCAAAACACTGGGAATTCATTACCCAAGACAAATGTTTTTTAAACAGTTTCCCTAGGATACAGATTCCACTTCCACACACTCCCATCCACAAGTGGATGGCCAGACCTTCCCCCAAACCAGTGGGCGGAGGCCCAAAAACAAGATGTTCATCATATTACACTGTTGCAGTCATTACACTTTGGTTATCCTGCAGTCAGGCAGTCCTGCAGTCGGCCAGAGTTCCAAAGTCTTGGTCCGGCGTCGGTTGCTGTCGCTTCTTCCCTGACATCAGTGCGCCAGGGGTATATAAGATGCATCCGACGCCATTTTCTTCAGTCTTTCTTGCTGCGCAGTGCCTGAAGCAGAAGCAGTTTGCAAGTGCTGGTTGGCCGACTCCTGAGATTTTTGAAGTCTAATTTCAGATCCGAAGTCTTCAGTAAAGATAAGTACCCCGTTGGGGCAACTTTTTTTCTTGCCTCAGACCGATGTCAGAAAAAGTTAATTGTATTTCTTGTGGGAAGCAAATACCTCATAAGGACTTCCACTTTTACTGTATTCCATGACTAGGCCCTGATCACGACGTCACTAGTTGTCGGTTTTGTGCTAGATTTAACAAACGCACTATAAAAAGACGTTTTGATTTTGCTTTGCACTACTTTGGCCGAAGGTTCAATTATACTATGCTGTCGGATCAACCGACCGCAATACCGAAAAAAACGCAAGGACAAGGATAGACAGGCATCTGAGGTCCAAAACCGACGAAACCTCTTCTAGGCCAGTCACCAGTTCTCAGTGAGGCGCTTTCGCAGCCCGATACCAGTTACCTCAGAGCCACAAGCCGCCTCAAACTCCCACGTGGAGACATCTAGGCCTCTGGAAACTCTAGGTATTGGGCCTATGGAAACTAATCCCTCAGATGGGCCCAGAGCCGCTGAGCAGGCATCTGCTTCTGAGGGCGTTTTCAGACCTTCACAACTTACCATTAAAACAGCCAAGACAAAAGTACCATTAAAGACAAAGAAACAAGTACAGCCTTCTCCTGGACAGTCCTCCATGCCTAAGAAACAGATGCTCAAAATGGCCAAAGACCTCATTACTCTATTCCGGGGTTCCCATCCCCCTCCTGAGAAAAGGCTTAGGCAGGGTACAGACTGATTCCTCTGATCAGGTTTCCATTTCCTCTGATTCCTCTTCAGACCAGGGATACTCTCTAGCCCCCTATGAGGACTCTGATGCTGAAGAATCTATCCCTTCAGCCTCTCCTCCTGAGGATTATTCTTTTGGAGAAACTTTACATACCATGAGGGAGCATTTCCATTGGGAAAGTCAGGATTACTCAGAATCCAAGAAAAGGCTCCGGGATTTCCTTTTATTGCCTCAGCACAGGTCCCTGGCTATTCCGCTTGTGCTAGATATTGTGGATGATGTGTTCTCTGAATCCAGCTTATCTCCTGCTTCTTTGACCCCTGCACCAGCCAAGCCAGATAGGCATTAGAGTCCCTGACTCTCAAGTTCCTTTATAAAAACCCTTCTGCTGATCCAGAAACTGTTTCCCAGGGTCCAAAATGGGTTAAGGCTTCCATTGCAAAAAATCCAGTACCCTCTGACAGATTCCAGAGCTTTGGATATATGGGGAAAGAAAGTATACACTTCTGCAACTTTAGCAGTAAGAGCTTTAAATTGCCAGTTTCACTTGCTTAAGTACCAACAATATTTAATGGCTCAGTTAAAACAAAATGCTTGCAAGCTCAGAAGCTCCTGATTATAAAGAAATGCAGGATTTATTGCATGCAGTTGAACAGGTGGGAAAACATACTCTGCAATGTGGTTTTGATTCTTTAGAGGCCTCTTGCAAAGCCGCAGTTACAGGTTCTGTGATTCGAAGACGTGCTTGGTTACCTGATAAGGCAAAATTATTGGCTGCTCCTTTACAGCGCGATACCTTGTTTGGTGTTGAGGCAGAAGAGGTGTTAAAGAAAATGGAGGATAAAGCTAAATCTATGCAAACAGTCAAGGATTTCTTACAGGTGCAGCCACCTCGATTTAGCAGAAATTGGCCAACAAAGAATTGGTCCTTTCCAGTGTCAGGCCACAGAGAGGCAGATACAGACGCCCAAGCGGCAGACCTCAACCCCAGGACTCAAACAGACGACAGTGGAGCACCTCAACCCCAAAAGGAGGTGAGGATAAGTCTCAACCTTACACGAAAAAGTCACAATGACTTTCCCCTTCGTACGCCAAGCACTTCCCTTTTGGAAGCCCCCTTAGGGGGAAAACTAGCACTTTTTTCTCAAAACTGGCAAACAATCACCCAATACAAATGGGTTTTGAATATTGTGTCTCAAGGTTACAGGTTCCACTTTCATACTTTACCAAGGCTAAAAGGAATGCCAGACCTGCCACAAAATCAATGGGCAGAGTCACAAAAATAAATTTCAGCCCTCATGGACAAGAGAGCTATTCAAAAAGTACCACAACAGGAACAAGGACAAGGATTTTACTCGGGACTCTTCCTGGTCCCCAGAAAGGACAAGGCCTGGAGGCCCATACTAGACCTTTCAATTCTAAATACTTACCTGGATATTCCGAAATTCAAAATGTTTACATTACAGCAGCTTCTACCCATGCTGGGCAAGAAGGCTTGGCTTGTTACTCTGGACCTCGGAGGCATACCTGCATGTCCGTATCAGACAAAATTGCAGAAGATACCTCAGATTCAACGCTAGTACAATGCACTACCAATTCTCTGTACTGCCCTTTGGCTTATCTACTGTGCCCAGGGTCTTCACAAAGTGCCTGGCACCAGTAATTGCATTTTGCAGACAAAAAAGAATTCAGATATAGCCATACCTGGACGACTGCCTCGTTCAAGCAGAGACAAAGCATCTGGCGTTTGTAAAGGTTGCTAATTTCTCTAGGGTACACAGTAAACGAAAAGAAGTCAAAACTAGTGCCCTCACAACAGATTATATTCCTGGGTGCCATCTTAAATGCAACAGCCCAGATGGCTTACCTCACGCCAGACAAATAAGTTCAACTAACTCAGTATTTTCAATTACTGGCAAAAAAGTCCCATCTTCCTGCAAGAAAAATTCTTCAGGCCCTGGGATTCATGGCATCCTGCATACTACTAATATATGCCAGACTGCATATGAGGAAATTACAATGGTACCTAAAAAGTGGTTGGACTCAACACACTCAGTTTAGAAGCAGTAATACCAATGATTCCCTGCCTACAACAGGAGTTTCGATGGTGGGCACAGGCATGTCACCTAAACAAGGGTCAGCCTTTTACCCTACCCACAGCCAGGCAGACTCTAACAACAGATGCTTCGGACTACGCCTGGGGTGCACACATGGCAGGAAAATGCATTCAGGGCAAGTGGACCACAGACCAGATGCATCTTCACATCAAAAAGAGATGGCTGTTCAAAATGACCTAACAGCTTTCAAGGACCTTTTGCATCCAGGACAATTATTAAAGACAGACAACACCACAGTAATGAAGTACATTAACAAACAAGGGGGCACTCATTCTTATCCCCTGTGCAGGCAAGCCATGACCTTGTGGAACACCGCTCTAATGTATCAAGTTCACCTGCAAGCACAATTCCTGCCAGGAAAGATAAATACTCTGGCAGGCGATTTAAGCAGAAATATCATGGACCCTCACAAATGGAAATTGAATCCACATATCTTCAGCATGGTAATGCAAAAATGGGGATGCCCAGACATTGATCATTTTGCCTCCCCACTGAATTGCCAACTACAAAAATTCTGCACAAGAACTTACAAACAAGCATGAAAAGTGCTTTCTCTTTTGTTCAGCTGGAAGAACCTAAAAGTTTGCCTTCCTGCCACTGCCTCTCCTTTCAAAGGTACTCCTAAAAGCCAGTCAAGAAAAGCCACAAATGATCCTGATTGCTCCAGACTGGCCATGCCAGCATTGGTACCCTATCTTAAGGAACTTAGCTCAAGGCCCACCATGGATTTTGCCTCAAATTCCACACCTTCTGATTCAACAAAACAATCAGATCCTGCACAGTCAGCTCAAAACCCTAAACCTGGCTGCATGGCAGATTCATTAGTCAAACTGGCAATACCGCTCTCTAAAGCTGTTATGGATGCCATTTTGGAGGCCAGGAGGCCTAGCACCAGGAAAGCTTACTCAGAAAAATGGAAGAGATTCTGCGCCTGGAACCAGGCTCAAAGCCTTGACCCTCTTGTTCCAAACATTCCTCAGATTTTACAATACTTAACAGATGCTGGACAGAGGCCTATCCTCATCAATTAAGATCCACGCCTCTGCCATTTTAGCACATTACAACAGGATCCTCCTTTATTCTCTAATCCCTTGCTAAAGCAGTACCTCAGAGGGGCTAAAAACTTAAGACTGCCCAGGAGAGCACCAACTTGGGACCTCAATTTTTTTTTGGAAAAACTACCCCTGCCACCTTTTGAGCCAGCCAATACAGCCGATCTAAAATTTTTATCATGGAAAACAGCTCTGCTCCTGGCAGTAACTTCAGCACGAAGAGTTTCTGAGCTACAGGCATTAATGGCAGTGGAACCTTTTATAATTTTTCATCAGGACAGGGTTTCTTTAAGGACAAACACTACCTTTATGCCAAAGGTGGTATCTAGTGTGGCTCTTGACCAAACCATCCATTTGCCAACTTTTTATCCAAACCCCCAGAATAAAGGAAAGAGACTTCTGCATTCTTTGGACATACACAGGCAGCTTTGCTTCTACTTGGACAAAACAAAAGCTTTCAGGAAAACTGAGCAACTGTTTGTAGCATATGCTGCAGGGTCACAGGGCAAGGCCGTCTCAAAGCAGACTATATCCAAATGGATAGGACACTGTATTCGTTGCTGCTGCACACAGCATGGAAAGTCAGTCCCAGATAACATTAGGCCACATTCCACCAGGGCAACAGCCACTTCAACATCCTTTCTCAGAGGAGTACCTACCAAGGAAATATTGGAGGCTGCAACTTGGTGTTCAGTGCACACCTTTACCAAGCATTACCACCTGCCTCTTTGTTCTAAATCCAGAGCAGGATTTGCCACTGCAGTTCTGCAGGGCCTCATAGCCAATCCTAACTTTTTATAGACCAGCCACCCAACCTTAGCTTTGGGATTCTACCCAAGTGTAATGACTGCAGCAGTGTAACACTATGATCATAGTACAGTTTTGTACCCAACATAAATGTAGCTGTTAGTGTTCACACTGCTGCAGTCCAGATTAACCTCCCTCCATCGCCTTTGAACTAACTGGACTTATCTATACCTTTCTATGCTATACAACCTTTGTGGTGTATTTGCTTGTAACTGAGGGTATTGTTTTTATTTTATATGTATAATTTTTATTAGCAATATGTATTGCCTACCTACTTGGGGGCACCTGACATCTGGGGGAAGAAAAACTGAAGAAAATTGTCAGATGCATCTTGTATACCCCTGGCGCACTGACGTCAGGGAAGAAGCAACAGCAACCGACTCCGGACCAAGACTTTGGAACTCTGGCCGACTGCGGGGACCGCCTGACGGCAGGCTAACCCAAGTGTGATGACTGCAGCAGTGTGAACACTCAAACATCTACATTTATGGTAGGTACAAAACTACTTTTTCTCTGTCCTCCGCATCAAGGCTATTCAAACTGTCCCAGCAGAACAAAGAGAACAAGGTTTCTATTAAAGTCTTTTCGTGGTTCCCAGAAAATAAATCTCCTGGCGTCCTGTCCTGGACCTGTCCATTCTCAACACCTTTCTGGTGGATCCAAAATTCTAAATGCTGACAACAGCTTTTTCCTATGCTAGCCAAGTATGCCTGGTTGGCAAACCTAGACTTAAAAGAAACTTAATTACACATCCCATTAAGGGAGTCTTGTAGGAAATACCTAAACTTCAGGGCAGGCTCCATGCACTATCAGTTCTCTGCACTTCCCTTTGGCTTTTCTACTGCGCCCAGGGTATTCACAAAGTGCCTATCTCCAGCCATTGCATTTTGCCGGCAGAGAAATATTCAGATTTTCCCATATTTGAACGATTGCCTGATTCAGCCAGAGTGTCAGGACTTGCTATTACAGCACCTGGCATTTGTATGTAGACTTCTAACTTCACTGGGGTACAGCATCAACGAGAAGAAATCACACCTAGTACCCTGCCAACAGATTATTTTCCTGGGAGCAAGCTTGAACAACTTCCCAGAAGGCATTCCTCACTCCAGAGAAACAAGTTTATTTGACAACCTCCTTCAACATAGTGGACACAAAAACCCAACTATCTGCAAGGAAAATCCTGCAAGCATTGGGGTTCATTGCCTGTTGCATTCTGTTAATTCCATATGCAAGACTGTATGAGGAAACTGCAATAATATTTAAAAAGTCTGTTGTGTCAGCATTCTCAGGACCTGGAAACAATGATTCGTATCATCCCTTGCTTAAGGGCAGAGTTCCTTTGGTGGGCAGAGGCCTGCAACCACAACAAGGGACTCCCTTTCACTCTACACCCTGCCGCCCAAACCCTAATAACATACTCGTCAGAGCATGCATGGGGGGCTCGCATGGCAGGGCAGTGCATTCAAGACAAATGGAACCCGATACAGATGCACTTGCATATCAGTCAAAAAGAAATGTTAGCTGTACAGAATGCTCTGACAGCCTTTGTTGTTTCTTTCAGCTCTTTCCCGGTAAGGGGTCGCCACAGTGGAAATTCGGTCCGCTAATGATTGGCAGTAAATTTTTACGAAAAGCAGAGGTGCCAGCTCGACACCCAACTTTCAATGAAGGCATGCCCATTTACGCACGCATGTCTTTCGAACACTACCCAACCGTGGGGAGGACATGCAGACTCCACACAAGGCACTCCCAAGCCCACACCAATTAACGAATGGACCTCATTTTTCCAGGACAAGTATTGGTAAAGACCGACAACACCACAGTTGTGCATAAACAAGCAGGGGGGAACCCATTCCTACCCACACTGCAGACTAGCCATGACTCTGGAACACAGCCTTGAGCAACCGAGTGATCCTACAAGCTCAATTACTGCCTGGCAAACTAAATTTACTGGCAGACAACTTGAGCAGAAATCTCATGGACCCACACAAATGGAGACTGGAGACTTAACTATTCAAGCTCCTGAACAAATAAAGGACTCTAGGTAGACCTGTTTGCCTTCCCTCAGAACCACCAACTGAAAAAGTACTGCACCAGAACTGTCCAGCTTGGAAAGTGGATGGCCTGTCCTTTACCTGGGAAGGCCTCTCAGATGTTCGTTTTTCACTGTTGCAGTCATTGCATTTGGGTAATCTGCTGGCAGGTTGGCCTCAGTCGGCCTGAATTCCAAAGTCTTGGGTCCTGCGTTGGTTGCTGTAGTCTCTTCCATGACATCATGTCATCAGGGGTATAAAACAAGCAGCCAACACCATTTTCTTCAGTCTTGCCGCGCGGTGCCCGAAGCAGAAGCATTTTGCAAGTGCCGGTCGGCCGACTCCTGAAATATTCGAGTTTGAGTTTCAGAACCTAAGTCTTCACTAAAGCTAAGTACCCTGTTGGGAAACTTTTTTTCTTGTTCCATACCGATGTCAGAAAAAGTTAATTGTATTACTTATGGGAAGCGAATACCTTTTAAGGATTTCCATTTATACTCTTCCTTGCCTAGGCCCTGATCACAATGTGCCTGGCTGTCGGTTTTGTGCTAGATTTAACCAATGCACTATTAAGCGTCTGTATAGTTTTACCTGAAAGTATTTTGGAAACAGATTTAACTACCCAGAAATGTCATCTGATAGCAATCTGACTACTGGAGTACATAAACGCAAAGAGGACACACACAGTCAACGTCCAAAACCGACTAAGCTTCTCCTAAGCCAGTCGCCAGTTCGCCGATACTCAGTGAGGTGCTTTTGCAGCCCCTGATGCCCGCTACTTTAGAGTCACAGGCCCCTACCAACACCCATGTGGAGTTCGGCATGCCGCAAGATACTCAAAGTATTGGACCCACGGATGTATCTCCCTCTGGGTTCGGAGCCGCTGAGCAGGCACCGGCTTCTGAGGGTGTGTTCAGGCCTCAACATTTTTATATCCAACTGATGACAGCTGCAAAACCAAAGACAAAAGCAACTTCTAAAACTAAAAAAATGATTTATGAGCCACATGCTCAGGCCTCTATGCCTACAAAACATTATCAAAATGGCTGAAGACCTTATTACCTTGATCAGGGGTTCCCATCCCCCTCCAGATAAGAGGCCTAGGCAAGACACTGATTATGAATCTTCAGATCAGGTTTCTGTTTCTCCTGATTCCTTTTCTGATTAGGAATTATCTATACCCTCCCTATGAGGATTCTGATGCAGAGGAGTCTATACTATCTGCATCACCTCCAGAGGATTATTCATTTGGAGAAACCTTGCATACTTTGAGGGGGAGCATTTTTACTGGGAGAGTCAAGATTTCTCAGAATCAAAAGAGGCTCAGGGATTTCCTTCTCCCTCAGCACAGGCCTTTAGCCATACCCCCTGTTTTAGACATTGTGGATGTGTTTTCGGAGTCGAGCTTGACCCCTGACTCCTTGCCTTCGGCTCCCAGCAAGCCTGACAGATATTACATGGTCCCTGACTCTCTAAAATTTTTATTTAGAAGCCCTGCTGCTGATCCTGAAACTATTTTACAGGGTCCAAAGGGAGTTAAGGCCTCGACAGCAAAAAATCTTACCCCCTCTGACAGATTTAAGGGCACTGGATAGATGGGGAAAAAAGGTTTGTACATCTGCAACCTTGGCAATTAGGGCATTAAACTGCTACTTTCATATGCTGTAGTAGTAACAACATGTTACTGGATTGCTGAAACAGAAAATGATGATTTCTGAATGTGCAGAAAATAAAGAATTGCAGGAATTATTGCATGCAGCTGAACAGGTTGGAAAGCATTCTTTGCAATGTGGTTTTGATTCTTTAGAGGCCTCCTGCAGGGCTGCAGTTACTGGATCTGTGATTAGGAGGCATGTCTGACTAAAGGAACACAATTTGCCTGATCATGTTAAAGCTAAATTACTAGATGCACCTTACAGTATGGTACTCTGGTATTAAGGCAGAAGAGGTTTCAAAGAAAATGGCAGACAATGCTAAGTCTATGCAAACTGTAAAAGACTTCTTACAGGTGCAGCCACCAAGATTCAGTAGACACTGGCCTAACAAAATTGGTCTTTTCCTGTGTCAGACAGAGCTCAAAGGGCAAATCCACATGCCCCAAGGGTTCCAGATACCAGGCACAAGATTCATACAGGTCAAAGCAATGGGACGCTTCTACCTCAAAATCTGGAGGAGATAAAGCGCAAACCTACAGAAAACAGAACCAATTACTTCCCTCTGCCTTCACCAAGCACTTGGCTTATGGCAGCACCCTTGTGGGGGGGGGGGGGGGATTAGCACTTTTTGCTCAGAATTGGCAGTTAATAACCCAGGACACGTGGGTGCTTAAACATATCACAGGGATACAGATTCCATTTCCATACTCTGCAAATGGCAAACGGTTGGCCAGATCTACCAAAAAATCAATGGGCAGAGGCACAGAAACAGATTACGTCCCTCATGGATAATGGAGGCTATTCAGCCAGTACGAGAACAGGAAAAAGGACGAGGTTTTTACTCGACTGTTCTTGGTACCCAGAAAGGACAAGGCCTTTCGGACAATACTTGATTTATCGATTTTGAACACATACCTGGACATTCCAAAATTCAAAATGCTGACTTTGCAGCAGCTTCTGCCCATGCTGGGCAAGAATGCTTGGCTGGTGACAGACCTAAAAGAGGCATACCTGCATGTCCCAATAAGGCAATCGTGCAGAAGATACCACAGATTCAAGGCCGGCTTAATGCATTACCAATTCTCTGCACTGCCCTTTGGCTTATCTACTGCGCCCAGGGTCTTTCCAAAGTGCCTGGCACCAGTAATTGTATTTTACAGACAAAGAAGTATTCAAATATATCCTTACTTGGATGACTGTCTCAAGCAGAGAACAAGGACATTCTTCCAACACCTGACGTTTGTGAAAAGGCTTCTAACATGCCTAGGGTACACAATAAACAAAATAAATCACAACTGGTACCCTCTCAAAAGATAACATTCCTGGGTGCAAGCTTGAATACACCTGCCCAGATGGCTTACCTCACGCCAGACAAGCAAAGGCAACTGACTACCTACTTCAAACTGATAGCAACAAAAACCCAGTTATCTGCAAGACAAATTCTGCAGGCCTTGGGCTTCATGGTATCCTGCATCCTACTGATTCCATATGCAAGACTGCATATGAGGAAACTTCAGTGGTACTTAAGAAGTTTATGGAGTCAACATTCAGTCTGGAAACAATGATTCCTCTTTCCCTGCGTACAACAGGAGTTTCTTTGGTGGGCAAAGGCCCGTCACCAAAACATGGGACGGGCCTTCACTCTACCCACTGCCAGCCAAACCTTAACAGATGCATCAGATTATGCCTGGGGTGCCGAATTGCAAGAAGATTAATTCAGGGCATATGGACCCCAAAACAAATGCATCTACATATCAGCCAGAAAGAGATGCTAGCTGTTCAAAATGCCCAGACAGCCTTCAAGGACTTCATCCAGGACAACTACTGATAAAGACGGACACCACCACGGTCATGTGGTATATAAACAAGCAGGGGGGATGCACTCATAACCCCTTTGCAGATTAGCCATGGCACTGTGGGACACAGCTTTGACTTGCCAAATAAATCTTCAAGCTCAATTCCTGCCAGGAAAGCAAAATACTCTGGCAGACTATTTAAGCAGAAATCTTATGGATCCTTGCGAGTGGAAACTACATCCACAAGTCTTCAGTATGATAAAGAAATAGGGGAGCCCAGACATAGATCTATTTGCCTCCCCTCAAAATTATCAATTGAAAAGATTCTGCACAAGGACTTAACACAGACAAGCATGGAAAGTGGACGCCATATCCTTCAGTTGGAAAAACCTATCTGTTTACGCCGTTCCTCCACTGCCTCTTCTTCCCAAGGTCCTCCTAAAAGTTAGACAAGAGAAACCAAAGAAGATGCTAATTGGCCCGGACTGGCCCCGCCAGTACTGGTACCCTATCCTAATGTACTTGTCTCAATACCCAGTTTGGACCTGACCTCAACTACTGTCCCAGCAAAACAATCAAATCCTGCAAAATAGACTCCAGGCACTGAACCTGGCAGCATGGCTGATCATGTAGTTCTACAAACACCTCTCAGTAAAGCTGTGATTATCATTTTGGAAGCCAGAAGCCCTAGTACACAAGGAACTGATACAGCAGAATCAAATATTCTCAGATATTACAATACTTGACTGAGATGCTTGACAATGGCCTATCTTTCTCATCAATTAAAATCCATGCCTCTGCTTATTACAATACAGAGCCACCAATCTTTCTCATCCTTTACTAAAGCAGCATCTTAGAGGAGCCAAAAATTTAAGGCCTCCTAGAAGATCACCAATACCTGCATGGGACCTCAGTTATGTGTTGGAAAAGCTAACCCTGCCTCCATTTGAACTAGCTGCTACTTCTGATATAAAATTCTTATTGTAGAAAACCGCTCTGCTACTAGCAATTACTTCAGCAAGAAGAGTCTGAGCTACAGGCCCTCATGGCTGTGGAGCCTTTTTATCATATTTTCCCCAGACAGGGTGTCTGAGGACTAATCCAACATTTATGCCCAAGGTGGTTTCCAGCGTGGTTCTTAACCAAACTGTTATCTGCCAACCTTTTATCCAAATCCGCAGAAAAGGGGGGAGAGAATTCTGTGTTCCTTGGACATGCACAGCTAAGATTCTACTTGAGCAGGACTAAAGCTCTGCTGAGCGATTACTAGTGACATGCAGGATCAGAAGGAAAGGCTATTCATAGGTTCATACTAGGCTATCTGCCCTAAGGCATTTATAAGCCTAGCCAGAGTGTGTTTGGCTTTCGCCACCCATTTTTAATTAATTTTGCTATGCCCTTTTTCGAGGTTAGTATACTGTGCCTCTGTCTAACAGTGAGACAGAAGTGATACCCGGGATAAACCTACGATCTCCCATCCACTCATCAAGATTCCTCTTGAGTCAATGAGGGACTCTGCCTAACCTGGACTGGGATTTTATTCCAGAGTGAAGGGAGCCTCTGGGTTATGAATTTGTCCCTCCAGCATGTCCTATTTATTTTAGTGCTGAGGTTAGTCTCTCGAGCGCGTAGCTCGATGGGATTTGGATTTTCTGAGGTGCAGCATGTCCATTAATTCCGGGTTGGACATGGCTTTATACGTCAGGCACAGATCGCCTCTGAGCAGGCGGTATGCCACTGAGTAGAGCTGGAGTTTGTTTAACCGGGCAGCATATGGCATACGTTTGTGCCCTTTGATCCTCTTGGTGAGGTACTTTTGGGGTCTTTCCAGTTGTTGCAGGTGTCTGGTAAGGTACATCCCAAAAGGGGCATTGTACTCCATTATGGGCCTGATGAGGGATGAGTAAAGAGGCACGATGACCTCCCCTGATCTAGATGTGAATCCCTTCATGATTAGGTGGGCTATATAAAATGTTTTTCTAACCACTTTGGCCACGTGGTTGTCAAATGAGAGATTGCTATCAACTTGGGTTCCCAGGTCCCTAATTACTTCTGTACTTAATGGATTACCACCTATGTGGTAATTTGTGGGCACTTTGTTTTTGCCAAAGGGGATGACTATACACTTTTTGGCATTTAGCTTGAGACCATGGCTCTGGCACCAGATGTCTGTTTCTATGAGGCCCTTTAGGAGGATGCTTGTGTCGGCTGGAGAGTCGATTATGGTGCCCAGTTTGCAGTCATCTGCGAACTTGGTCAGCCGCAGTCCTTCCGTGTTGGCCTGTACCTCCGAGAAATGTATATCGAACAAGAGAGGTCCCAGGACGGAGCCTTGACGCCACTTGTAACTGGTTTGGAGTCTGACATGGCTCCAGCAATTCTAACCATGTGGGTTCTGTCCTTGAGCCAGTTTGCAACCCATCTAGTGACACAGGGGTTTATATTTAAGCTGGGGAGCTTATCTTTAATGCCCGAGTGGGGTATTGTATCGGAGGCTTTTGCGAGGTCCAGGTAGGCTGTGTGGACCACCTTCCCCAAGTCAATGGCCTTGGTGACTGTTTCAAAGAAATCGACCAGGTTTGAGGCAGATCTGCCCTTAAAGCCGAAGTGGGTAGGATCCAGTGTTTGTAGGTCCCCAATATCTTTATTTATGAGGTCCATGATGATCCTTTCCATAGCTTTGCAGACCAAGCTAGTCAGGCTTATGGGGTGATAGTTTCCAGGATCCGTTGAGGCACCACCTTTTTGGAGAGGGACCACTGTTGCTGTATGCCACTCTTTGGGTACATATCCTGTAGTAAGGCTGAGATTGAACAGTAGTTTTATGTTTGGGTTTAGCTCTTCTTGGAGTTCATGTAGGAAGCAGCCTGGGACACCGTCTGGTCACATTGATGCTGTATTTTTTGCTTTGGAGAGGGCGGCTCTTATCTGAGCATCTGAGATGTCAGGAGGGCAGCAGTCTGCTGTGATAGATATTTGCCCTTTTGGTGGTGGTGGTGGTGGGGGGGGTTTGCGCTGAACCTGTCAGCTAGGATGTTGGCAATGTCTGTGGGTTCGGTGTATTTTTTGTCATTTTGGACCAATTCTGAGCATATCTGGGAATTCCCACCCAGGTTCCTAACATAACTAAAGAAAGCCTTGTGATTATCCTTAGTGTCCTGTGCAATTTTTCTCTCGAAGCTGGCCTTAGACGATTTTATGAGTGCCTGTAGTTTTTTGCCAATACTTATCAGAGATGCCTTCCCCTTTTGGGATTTTGCTCTATCATGTATTAGCTTTCTCCTTCTATTGTATAGTTTGTTTATGGCTGGGGTCCACCAGACAGGACATCTGCCTTTTGAGGATTGGGTCTTGGTTTTATTTGGGATTGCATGATCCATGCATTCCTGAAGGTGTTCATAGAATGCGTTTATAAAGGATTCTGCGGTCTGGGCCGTATTTTCCACAGGCCCGGGGGCTTTGAAGGTTTCCACCTTGGTTTTGAGGAGTGTGAAATTTGCTTTAGAGAAGTTTTTCACTGTGGTTTTCTGGGCAGGGGGTGGGGTCGGGATGTGAATATCCAGTGAGATTAGTTTATGGTCTGATCTTACCAGTGAGAGTTACACTTCTGGTCTGGAGCATAGAGTCCCCATGTTGGTGATGATCGGGTCCAGTATGTTTTCCCCTCGTGGGAGTGGTAGCAAGTTGTTCCATAGCATTTGAGTTTATAAATTCTAGGAACCTTTGGGCTAGGGTGTTGGAGCTAGAGTAATGCTCCCAGTCTATGTTTGGGTAGTTGAAGTCGCCCAATATAATGGTGTTTGGAGAGACCTTCATATTTTCCAGTGTTCTCAGGAAGGCCGAGTGGGGTTCCTGGGTTTGGGAGGGTGGTCTGTAGCAGGCTATAAACTGGAAGGCAGTTTTACCCCACTGTTAGTTGCACATGGATAGTCTCTGATGCTTCGTGCTCTGCCACCAACCTGGAGGTGTGGGTATCTTTGACTAATATTGATACTCCCCCTCCTTTTGTGGTTCGGTCCAAGGTTTGGGGCCGAAAAGCATGGTATGAGGTATAACCTGGTAGTGCTGGGGTGCTCTCGGGAGCCTTGGACCAGGTTTCTGTTTACTGCACAGATATCTATGTTCTCCATGCTAAGGAGAGTTTCGAGTGCGTGCATCTTGAGGTTTAGACTGCTGGCGTTGAGTAGCATTACTTAGTTTCTTATCCCTTGTGGTACCTATGGAGGTGGGTTTGTCTTTTGAGCCTTGCCTAAAAAAGGCACTATGGGGGTGGCAAAAGCCTTTGCCAATGTCCGAAAGCCCAGGGGTGACAGGTGCAAGCAGTCCCTAGCGAAGCATCGTGGCTTGTCGAGCATGTCATCCCAGGCTGACAGGCATTGGATCCTCTTTGAATGACACCAATACTTAAGCCAGTTGTTGAAATTGATAATCTTGTCTTCATATTGTGGCATCATTCTTGGTGAGGGTAAGATGCTACTCAAGGTCAGGGTCATACTGGCCTGGGCTACATGCTCAGAGAGCTCCTCTGTCTCTTTTCATGTAGTCCAGGGAGGTACGTCTCAGGTCATTCACACCAGCATGGACAATGACTGAGTCATATTTGTACTTGCCTTGGAGTGATCCGAGTGCTTGTGTTATGTTGTGGATCCTAGCGCCCGACACGCAGCTCACCGTGACCTTCTCCTCGTTCAGCCTGGTGAGCGGGACGTCAGTGTGCCTGACGATAGTCATCTATTGCAAGTGTATCAGGTGTGTTGTTTAGCCTTACGGGCTGTGACTGTTTCGGCACACTGGCTTTGTGAGCTGTGTGTTGCATGTGTTTTGTTTTGGGGTAGCGGTTGCTTGGGTGTCTGCTTTGGAGGTCTCTGCTGCTTAGGCAGATTTTTATTGAGCCTTCCACCAGGATGTTTGTGTTTGGTTTGCTGTCGTGGTATGTCTGTGAGACTGGAATTGTAGTGAGTGTGGTTTACATGTTCATCGTGCATACAGCTGCAGTAATCACAGATGGGTTCTCTACCGTCAGGCGGGTCCTCGGTCGGCCGAATTCCAAAGTCTAGGTCCGGCGTCGGTTGTTGTCGCTTTCTCTCCTGGACGTCAGTGAGGCAGGGGTATATAAGACACAGCTGACGCCATTTTCTTCAGTCTTTTTTGCCGCGCGGTGCTCGAAGCAGAAGCAGTTCGCAAGTGCCGGTTGGCCAGCTCCTGAATTTACGAAAAATTGGAAACCGAAGTCCTCATTAAAGCTAAGTAGCCCGTTGGGGAAACGTTTCTTGCCTCAGACCGATGTCAGAAAAAGTTAACAATTGTATTTCTTGTGGGAAGCAAATACCGCATAAGGATTTCCATTCCCTCTGCATACCTTGTTTAGGCCCAGACCATGACGTCACGGGCTGTCGCTTTTGTGCTACTTTCAATAAACGCACTATTAAGCGTCAGTCGGAGTTCGCCCAACACTTTTTTGGTAAAGCCTTTGATTATAAAATGTCGTCGGAGACTCTGACTACCGCTTTGTCCAAAAAACGTAAGGACAAGGACCGACACGCGAGGTCCGCAGTCCCCACCGACACCACGCCAAAACTGGCTACACGTGGTCCGGTTTTCAGCGAGACGCCTATGCAGTCCCTGACTACCGACGACACTCCTTTGGCGGTGTCTTCTGTAACCAAAACTGCAGGTACCTCGACCCAGACTACAACCGCCGAAGCCACTGTGAGCGTTGAGCCTCCTAATGTGGACAGGTCCACTTCCACCCATGGTGTCTTTAGACCCTCATCTTCCTTTTCCATTAAGGCCTTTACCAAGTCCAAATCAGCCAAGCATCCCAAGAGGCCTGTCGCACAGGGCCCATCTCCAGGCCCCATGCCTAAAAAGCAGATGCTTAAAATGGCTGAGGATTTAATTACTCTTATCAGGGGTTCCCAACCCCCTCCAGACAAGAGACCCAGAGTGGAGGAAGATTCTCCCTCTTCTGATCAGGGCTCCAGTTTTTCAGAACATTCTGATGTAGAACACTCTTACTCCCCTTTTAAAGATTCTGATGCAGAGCAGTCCATTCCTTCTGTATCTCCTCCTGAGGATTTTTCTTTTTGGGAAACATTGCACACCTTGAGGGAACACTTCCATTGGGAAGGCCAAGACTTTGCTGATTCCAAGAAAAGACTTGGGGAATTTCTTTTGTTACCTCAACACAGACCTCTGGCGATACCTCCTGTTTTGGACATACTTGATGATGTTTATTCGGAGGCTTGCCTTAATCCGGATTCCCTGCCTCCTGCCCCAGTCAAGCCTGATAGGTACTACAGAGTTCCTAACTCTCACCAATTTCTTTACAAAAGCCATAATGCTGACCCTGAAACCATTTCTCAAGGCCCCAAGGGAATGAAGGCCTCTACTGCTAAGAATCCACTACCTTCCGAAAGAGAGTCAAGATCCTTAGAAAGGTGGGGAAAAAAGATATATACCTCGTCCACCCTAGCCATGAGGGCTTTAAATTGTCAGTTTCATATGCTTAAATATCAGCAGTTTCTGTTATCACAATTAAGAAATAAAATGTCTCAACCTGAACAACCAGACTTGAAGGAGTTGCAGGATATGATGCATAGTGCAGAAGTGGGTAAACACACTTTATAATGTGGCTATGATGCCTTAGAGGCCTCAAGTAGAGCTGCTGTTACAGGCTCAGTCATTCGTAGGCATGCCTGGCTTAGGGAACAAATCTTGCCTGATCATGTGAAAGCTAAATTATTAGATGCTCCTTTACAAAAGGATGTGTTATTTGGTACTAATGCTGAGGAGATACTACGGAAAATGGAAGAAAAAGCCAAATCTATGCAAACTGTCAAAGCCTTTCTACAGGTTCAACCACCACGTTTTAGCAGAAATTGGCCTTCTAAAAACTGTTTTTTTCCAGCCACTGACAAGCCCCAACGAGGTAGATACAGGCGCACCAGGGGCAGAGGACAATCACAAGGATCATATAGAGGCAGACAATGGCAAACTCCAGCACCAAGAGGTGGCGAAGACAGTGCACAACAATACAGGAAACAAACCCAATGACTCCCTCCTTTCCATGCCAAGCAAGTCTCAGCTGGCAGCACCCTTGGGAGGAAAACTGGTATTATTTACAAGAAATTGGCATATTGTCACAACAGACAAATGGATCCTGGACGTTATAAACAGAGGCTACATATTTCATTTTCACACTCTCCCAAAAATGAGAGGCATGCCAAACCTGCCACACAATCAAAGGGCAGAGGCACAACTACAAATTTCAAAGCTCATAGACATGAAAGCTATTCAAGAGGTACCTATTCACGAGCAAGGTCAAGGTTTTTACTCCAGGCTATTCCTGGTACCAAGGAAAGAATCCGACTGGAGACCCATTTTGGACTTATCCATCCTAAACATTCTTACTCATACCAAAATTCAAGATGCTCACATTACAGCAGCTTCTTCCCATGCTGGGCAAGGAGCTTTGGCTGGTAACATTGGACCTCAAGGAGGCATACCTGCATGTCCCAATCGGACAAAGCTGCAGAAGATACCTCAGATTTCTTGCAGGTTCAATACACTATCAATTCTCTGCATTGCCCTTTGGCTTATCTACTGCGCCCAGAGTGTTCACGAAATGCCTGGCATCAGTAATTGCCTACTGCAGACTTCAAGGGATACAAATTTACCCTTATTTGGATGACTGCCTGATCCAAGCGGACAGCAAGCACATACTTCTGGAACATCTGGCTTATGTAACACGGTTACTGCAGTCTCTGGGATACACAGTCAACAAGGAGAAATCCAGGCTAACACCATCTCAGAAAATAACTTTCCTGGGTGCCAACTTGGACGCAAACACCCAGATGGCCTATCTTACGCCAGAAAAACGGGGGCAACTAACTCAATACTTCAAAATACTAGCAAACTGTACCAGGCTTACTGAAGGAAAATCCTGCAGGCTCTGGGATTCATGGCATCTTGCATTCTTTTAATCCCATGTGCGAAGTTGCATATGAGGAAACTTCAAAGGTACCTAAAAAACCTTTGGTCTCAGCACAGCCACAGTTTGGAAACAATAATACCAATAATTCCATGTTTGCAAAATGAATTTCTATGGTGGGCCCAAGCATGTCAAACAAACACAGGTCTCCCATTCTGCAAGCCTCAAGCAAATCAAGTCATCACAACAGACGCCTCAGATTACGCCTGGGGGGCGCACATGACAGGTGCATTCAGGGCAAATGGTCCCAAAAGGAAAAGCACCTATACATCAATCAAAAAGAAATGCTCGCAGTGATAAATGCAATTACAGCTTTCAATGACCTCCTGCATCCAGGACAATTACTGATAAGAACAGACAACACCACAGTAATGTGGTACATAAACAAACAAGGAGGAACACATTCATACCCCCTGTGCAGAATAGCCATGACACTTTTGAACTTGGCTCTGCAATGGCAAATCGAACTTCAAGCACAGTACTTGCCAGGTTTGGAAAACTCGCTGGCAGACAATCTAAGCAGAAATATGACAGATCCACACGAATGGAAGTTGCATCCTCAAGTGTTTACAAAGATAATCCAAGCGTGGGGGAGGCCAGACATAGATCTCTTCGCCTCCCACAGGAATCATCAGTTGGAAAAGTTTTGTTCAAGGACCTTTCATCCAAAGGCCTGGAGAGTGGACGCCTTTTCATTCAGTTGCACAGCATGGACAGTGTACCTTTCCCACCTCTGCCTCTTCTGCCCAAGGTGCTCTTGAAAGCAAGAGCAGACAGACCGAAGATGATACTGATTGCTCCAGACTGGCCAAGACAACACTGGTACCCACTCCTGAGGAGCCTAACACATACTCCTCCCTGGTCCCTACCTCTAATGCCTCTTCTGCTGACTCAGCACAGCTACAAAACTCTTCACAGTCAGCTGAAAACACTCAATCTCGCTGCATGGAAAATTCCTTAACACCACAACAGACTCTACTCCCCAAAGAGGTGCAGGATGTCATTTTGGAGGCCAGAAGGCCATCTACTAGAAAGGCTTACTCCGCAAAATGGAAACGGTTTTGCTCTTGGAATGAGAAAAAAGGCCAAGACCCTAGAAAACTGGATTTGCCTCAGGTTTTACAGTATCTAGCTGAGCTGCTGAACAGTGGACTTTCATTTTCCTCCATAAAAATCCATGCCTCAGCCATTTCTGCAGAATTCAACACAGATCCACCTTTATTTTCTCACCCACTCTTAAGACAGTTCCTCAGAGGGGCTTAAGAATATAAGACCACCAAGGAAACAACCAATTCCAGCCTGGGATCTTAATTACATTCTAGAAAAATTAACATTGCCTCCCTTTGAACCAGCTGCCTCAACAGATTTGCAATATTTGTCCTGGAAAACAGCTTTCTTTCTGGCCATTACCTCAGCTCGTAGGGTTTCGGAGCTACAAGCCCTCATGGCTGTGCAGCCCTTTCTCATCTTCCATCAGGACAGGGATGTCCTTCAAGGATGCATCTGCAGTCCTAACAAATGGGTTGTCCTGTCGTCAGGCAGCCCTTCGGTCGGCCGGATTCCAAAGTCTGGGTCTGGCCTCGGCTGGTGTCGCACTTCACCCGACGTCATGTCTGCTGGTCTTCGGGTATAAAGGCATCAGCCGACGCCATTTTCCTCAGTCTTTCTTGCCGCGTGGCGCCCAAAGCAGAAGCTGTTGGCAAGTGCGGTCGGTCAGATCCAGAGATTACTACTACCGAATACTACTTGAAGACTTCTAAAAGCTAAGTACCCCGTTGGGGACTCTTTCTTGCCTCAGCCGATGTCAGAAAAAGTGAATAACTGTTTAACTTGTGGGAAACAAATACCTCATAAAGTTTTCCACTCTTACTGCTTACCTTGTTTAGGCCCAGACCACGACGTAGCAGCCTGTTTAGCCTGTGCTTCTTTCAACCGACGAACGCTTAGGCGTCGGTCGGAGTTTGCTGAACAGTTTTTCGGCTCAGATTTTGCGTACATTATGCCTTTGGATCCTCCGACTTCTCAAATTAAGAAACGCAAAGAAAAAGGCCGACACTCGCGGTCCGCGGTTTCGGCCGAAACCATGGTTAAGCAAACCGTGAGTGTCTCTGTTTCGGCCGAAACCGAGCAAACGGGTCAATCTTCAGCCGAATCCATTACTACTACCGAGGCTCCTGCTACCCTAGTTGAATCGGCCTCTGAAGTTTTGCCTACTAATGTGGTTTCTCTAGAATTATCGGACACCATCCCTTTGGATGTCTCTACCCCAGCACGTGGTGCTGCTAGGCCTCCTGCAGCCATGTCTATAAAGGCCTTTGCCAGGGCTAAAGCAGCCAAAACTGCTAAGTCTGTGCCTGTTAAGCCCCCCTCTCACAGGCCCAGTTCCCAAATGCTTACTCTGGCAGAGGATCTCATCTCTTTAATAAGGGGATCCCAATCTCCCCCAGACAGGGCCTCTCAATCTCCAGAAAAGAGACCTAGAGCAGAGCCCCCTGAGCAGTGTCCTCAGATGACTCTTCTTATGATTCAGACAATACAGACCATCCAGAGGCTCCCTTTTCTACTTATGAAGATTCCGATGCTGAAGAATCTATACCTTCTGCCTCTCCACCAGAGGAATTTTCCTTTGGGGAAACTTTACATGCCATGAGAGCAATTCCAATGGCAGGGACAAGATTTCTCAGATTCAAGAAAAAGGCTTAGGACCTTTCTACACTTACCGCAACATAGGCCCTTAGCTATACCTCCAGTTCTTCCTGTTGTGGATGATGCATTTAATGATGTTTGCACTGCTCCTGATACTTTACCTCCAGCCCCTGCCAAGCCAGATAGGTTTTACAGGGTGCCGGACACTCATCACCACTTATACAAGGCTCCCCTTGCAGATCCTAAGACTATCTCCCAGGGGCCTAAGGCAGTAGCTTCGACCTCAGCGAAAAACCCTCTCCCTTCTGAAAGGGAATCCAGGTCCTTAGAGAGATGGGGTAAAAAAGTATACACCTCTGCTACTCTCTCAGCTAGAGCTTTGAACTGTCAGTTTCATATGATCCAATACCAAGAGTTTATGCTTGATCCGTTAACCAAGAAACTGTCCTCTAATGATTCCTTAGATAAGAAATATGTTTTAGAAATGGTGAATAACATTCAGCAGGTTAGTAACCATTCTTTAAAATGTGGCTATGATGCACTGGAGGCTTCATTTAGATCAGCCATGACTGGCACAGTTATAAGAAGGCATGCATGGTTGAAAGAACAGGTCTTGCCGGATCATGTTAAGGCAAAGCTATTAGATGCTCCTATGGATAAGGTCAGTCTATTTGGTTCTCCTGCCCAGCAAGTAATGAAGAAAATGGAAGAGAAGGCAAAATCTGTACAAACAGTTAAAGATTTCTTACAGGTTCAGCCCCCAAGGTTTAGCAGGAACTGGCCTTCCAAAAATTGGTCCTTTCCAGACTCCTCTAAATCTCAGGGAGGCAGGAATAGACGTTCCAGAGGCAGAAATCAATCCAGAGGAGGTGCCTACAGAGGACGCCAGTGGCAAGGCAATAACCAACGAGGCACAGACAACCACTGCCACTGCAACAGGACAACCACAGTGACTTGGCTCTGACACCGCCTACCAGGGAACAAATAGCAGCACCCTTAGGCGGAAAGTTAGCCTTATTTTCAAAAAATTGGCACTATATCACAAGAGACAAGTGGATTTTGCAAACCATAGACCAAGGCTACAGGTTTCATTTCCACACCTTACCAGTAAAAAGAGGAATGCCAAACCTACCACCAAATCAAAAAACAGAAGCTCTAAAACAGATAGCTCAATTAACAAAGATGAGAGCTGTGGAAAGGGTACCATCTACAGAACCACCTAAAGGATTTTACTCCAGACTCTTCGTAGTACCAAGAAAAGAGAAAAGTTGGAGACCTATTCTCGACCTGTCCGCTTTAAACATTCATCATTGTTCCAAAATTCAAAATGCTGACCCTACAGCAACTTCTTCCCATGCTGGGCAAGGAGTGTTGGCTGGTAACTCTAGATCTCAAGGAGGCATATCTGCACGTCCCTATACGACCAAATTGCAGAAGATACCTCAGATTTCTTGCAGGATCAGAGCATTATCAATTCTCCGCATTGCCCTTTGGCTTATCTACTGCGCCCAGAGTATTCACGAAATGCCTGGCATTAGTAATCGCTCATTGCAGGCTGCAGGGAATCCAAATTTATCCATACCTGGACGACTGCCTGATACAAGCGGACAACAAAAGCAAGCTGACACAAGACATACAAAGAGTCATTTGCTTACTACAAGCCCTGGGATACACAGTCAATTTAAAAAAGTCAAGACTGATACCATCCCAAACAAGAACATTCTTGGGTGCAGAATTGGACACAGTAAAACAGATGGCATTCCTAACTGTAGAAAAACAAGAACAACTCCCTCTTTACTTCTTGGCATTAACAAAGCAGAACAAACTAACAGCAAGGAAAGTACTGCAGGCCTTGGGCTTCATGCATAATCCTGGTCCCCCATGCCAGACTGCATATGAGAAAGCTACAGTGGTACCTAAAGAATTTATGGTCTCAACACAGGCACAGCTTAGAAACCGAAATACCACTAATCCCATGCCTGAAACAAGAGTTCCTATGGTGGGCTCAAGCATGCCAGTCAAACCCAGGTTTGCCCTTCCACAACATTCAAGCAAGCCAAACCATCACAACGGACGCCTCAGACCTAGGTTGGGGGGCCCACATGCTGGACAAATGCATTCAAGGATTATGGGCTCCAGATCAGCTACACCTGCACATAAATCAAAAGGAAATGCTGGCAGTAAAACTAGCAATCCAGAATTTCAGACCATTTCTCAAAGAAGGCCAATTAATGATAAGGACAGACAACACCGCAGTCATGTGGTACATCAACAAACAGGGAGGCACTCATTCATACCCCCTATGCCGAATGGCTCTGGAGCTATGGAATATGGCTCTGAGCTACAACATTCAGTTACAGGCAATATTTGTACCGGGAAAAGAAAACACCCTAGCAGACATGTTAAGCAGAACTACCTCGGATGCTCACGAATGGATGCTACACCCGGACATCTTGAAGGCCATCACAAAGAAATGGGGAATGCCACGAATAGACCTATTCGCATCCCCACTCAATCACCAGCTCAAGAAATTCTGCACAAGGACATACCACCCACTTGCTTGGAAGGTGGACTCTCTATCCTTCAGTTGGAAAGGCCTGACAGCATATGCATTTCCACCTCTTCCTTTGATGCACAAAGTACTACTGAAAATCAGAGGAACGTCCAAGGATAATTCTGATAGCTCCAAATTGGCCAAGACAACATTGGTATCCATTGCTGAGGAGCATGTCTCGGGGAGGGGGGGGGGGACGTGGACACTACCCCTGATTCCTTTGATGTTAACTCAGAGCGACTACAACATCATGCATCCAAACCTGAAAACTCTGCAACTGACTGCCTGGAACATTACATAAGAGCAACTAACCCAGATTTATCCCAAAGAGTTAAAGACATTATCCTTGAGGCCCGCAGACCTTCAACAAGAAGGAACTATGCAGGAAAATGGAAAAGGTTTGTCATCTGGAGTACTGAAAGAGGAAAAGATATGTCAAAGGTAGATATTGCCAACATCCTGGAGTATTTGGCAGAGCTTCTCCATACAGGCCTGTCCTATTCCTCCATCAAGATACATGCATCAGCTATTTCTGCAGAATACAGCTTGATCCCCTGTCTTCTCACATCCTCTACTCAGGCAGTTCCTCAGAGGAATCAAGAATGTAAAACCTCCTAGGAAACCACCATTACCAGCATGGGACTTGAACTTTGTGCTAGAAAAATTAACACTCCCTCCATTCGAACCAGCAGCAACAGCAGATCTTCAACACCTATCCTGGAAAACTGCTTTCCTACTGGCAATTACTTCAGCAAGAAGGGTTTTGGAACTACAGGCCTTAATGGCAGTACAACCCTTCCTAATCTTCCATCAAGATAGTGTCCATGAGAACTAATCCTACATTTATGCCTAAGGTGGTATCCAGAGTGTCTCTAAACCAGGCAATCCACCTACCTACCTTCTTTCCCAATCCACAGAACAGGGGGGAAAGACTGCTGCATACCTTGGATGTACATAGACAGTTGCGCTACTACCTGGACAGAACCAAGGGCAATAGAAAAACTGACCAGCTTCTAGTAGCTTATGCAACAGGAAGGGAAGGAAAAGCAATTTCCAAACAGACAATCTCCAAGTGGATAGGAAATTGCATAAGATTCTGTTACTCCTACCATGGAAAGCAAATTCCACAGAACATAAGGCCTCATTCTACAAGGGCTACAGCCACTACCACAGCTTTCTTACGAGGAGTGGCTACCAAGGACATTATTGAGGCGGCTACTTGGACCTCCGTGCATACATTTGCCAAGCATTATAACTTACCTCTATACTCTAGATCCCGAGCAGGGTTTGCCACTGCTGTTTTGCAAGGGATCCTAACTACACCATAATTCTTCTTCCTCCTCCCCTAGTTTGGCTATGGTATTCTACCCATTTGTTAGGACTGCAGATGCATCCTTGAAGGACATAGTACAGTTTGTACCTAGCATAAATGTAGATGTCCGAACAGGATAGCATCTGCAGTCAGGATTACCCACCCTCCTTCCCCTCTGTGGTACTCCTAGGGTATTTACCCTCCTAATAGCTAGCTGGGGGGGATCTCTTATGGTGTATTTGTTTGTATATATATGTACATACATGCTTATTTTTTGTGTTTGCCTACTACTTTTTGGAAACATTGGCATTTACCCAAAATTTAGCTTTCCAAGAGGGCAACTGGCATCTGGGGCAAGAAACACTGAGGAAAATGGCGTCGGCTGATGCCTTTATACCCGAAGACCAGCAGAGATGACGGGTGAAGTGCGACACCAGCCGAGGCCAGACCCAGACTTTGGAATCCGGCCGACCGAAGGGCTGCCTGACGACAGGACAACCCATTTGTTAGGACTGCAGATGCTATCCTGTTCGGACATCTACATTTATGGTAGGTACAAACTGTACTTTTCCCTTTGAACCAATCCGTCATTTATGCCTAAAGTGGTATCCAGGGTAGCTTTAAATCAAGCCATATACTTTACCTACCTTTTACCCCAATCCTCAAAACAAATGGGAAAGGCTGCTACACTCCTTAGACATCCATAGACAGCTACGTTATTATTTGGACAGAACAAAGCCTTTCAGGAAATCAGAACAACTTTTTGTGTCCTATGCTGTAGGAGCTCAAAGGAAGCCAGTTACCAAACAAACAATTTCAAAATGGATAGGCACTGCATACGGTTTTGTTACTCCTATCATGGAAAATCTGTCCCTACAGGCATAAGATCCCACTCCACCAGGGCCACAGCTACTTTTACAGCCTTCCTCAGAGGAGTTCCTACCAAAGATATTTTGGAGGCAGCCACTTGGAGTTCTGTGCATACCTTCACAAAACATTAACACCTGCCTTTATATTCCAAAACTAGAGCAGGCTTTGCCACTGCTGTGTTGCAGGGCATTCTGGCTCATCCCAGTTCCACCTAGTGCCTACCACCCTGTGCGTAGCTTTGGGATTCCACCCATCTGTGATTACTGCAGCTGTATGCACGATGAACATAGTACAGTTTTGTACCTACCATAAATGTAGATGTTAGAGTGCTAATACAGCTGCAGTAAAATTTTCCCTCCCTCCTTCCCCTCTTGGTAAAGGCCTAGGGCCTAACCCCTCTTCATACAACCTGATTGGGTTATCCTTCTGTGGTATATTTGCTTGCAACTTCTGATTTTTGGTTATATTGCATTTCATGTATATTATAATTTATGTATTGCCTTCCTTCTGGGGGCACCTGACATCTGGGGCAAGAAAGACTGAAGAAAATGGCGTCTGCTGTGTCTTGTATACCCCTGCCTCACTGACGTCATGAGAGAAAGCGACAACAACCGACGCCGGACCTAGACTTTGGAATTCGGCCGACCGAGGACCCGCCTGACGGCAGAGAACCCATCTGTGATTACTGCAGCTGTATTAGCACTCTAACATCTACATTTATGGTAGGTACAAAACTGTACTTTCTCCTGACTGGTTACGCCAGTACTGAGTTGAGAGAGCTTAGCCTCCAATGTGGCTATATGGTTGCATCTCTCACATGTGTTGGAATTTGTTGGGAGGAGGAGAGGGTTGTCTGTGTACATGAGGCAGTTGTAACATTGCCTCAAGATTCCCAGATTCACCAGCTGGACCGGAGAGGAGATTGACAACTGAACAAGGTACTCAAGGGGAGTTTGAGAGGGTGTAGTGCTTTTAATTTTTTAGTGCTGACTTATATAATTGCTTTAGTGAGCAAGTGCCAGGTAACTTAAATGCAATGTGTTACAGGTAACTTAAATGCAAAAACTACAAACAGTAACTTTCTTTCAAGTGAAACAAGGAAATAAGTACAGTAAGCAATGCAGATATCAGTAGGGATCCACAGAAGCGCTGAAAAGCTGCGTTTTAGGTGTAATTAGTGTTTCAGGGAAATGAGCAAACAAGCATACAAACAAAGATAGATTCAGCAGGCCTGGATCTAGTCTATTCTACAGCAAGCAAGGTGTACCAATTTCAGTAAGAAACAGTTCAAATATGCAGGCACTATAAGCCTTTAACCAGAAATTCCCAGCTCAGAAGGGCAGAGTCCAGCCTCTCCTCCCACAAGAGTGCAGACCACGAACCTTCTTAATATAAAATAACTTGCCTGAAGCCCAAGTGCTTAAACCAGAACTAATACACTTGTAGAATAACAGACACTGAGCCCTCAATCAGCAATTCCCAACTTAGAAGGATGTAAGCTACCTGTCCTGCCACCACTGTGCAGGCCACAAACCTTCCTAATGTAAAACTGGTCTGAAGCCCAAGTGCTTAATCCAAAAGACTTAGAATGATAGCTACACTTTAATCAAGTTACTACCAAGCAGTAATAAATACAGTTGAATACTTTAAAGAATACCTGGATTAGTGCTCAAGTTATACAAACAAAGCTAGATTCAGCAGGCCTGGATCTAGTCTATGCTACAGCAAACAAGGTGCACCAATTTCAGTAAGAAGCAGTTCAAATATGCAGGCACTATAAGCCTTTAACCAGAAATTCCCAGCTCAGAAGGGCAGAGTCCAGCCTCTCCTCCCACAAGAGTGCAGACCACGAACCCTCTTAATGTTAGATAACTATTTCAAAGCGGACTTTTTCAAAGTGGATAAGCCACTGCATTTGTTTCTGCTACTTACACCATGGTAAACCTATGCCCAAGGGCGTTGGGTCTCATTCCACCTGAGCTGCAGCTACTTCAGCAGCCTTTTTCAGAGTACCACCAACCAAAGACATTGCAGAGGCTGCTAATTGGAGTTCTGTTCACACCTTTACAAAGCATGATCATTTGCCTCTACTCTAAGTCCAGGGCAGGCTTTGCCACTGCAGTTCTGATGGGCCGTATAGCCGCACCTAAAGCTGTTTAGCTCCAACCTCCCAACCATAGCTTTGGGATTCTACCCAAATGTAATGACTGCAACAGTGAAAACACGAAGAACATAATACAGTTGTGTACACTTGACATAAATGTAGATGTTAGAGTGCATTCACTGTTGCAGTCCAGGTTACCCACCATCCCCCTTTCATTCTTGAGTTTTTCCTTCTCTGTGTTCTGCAACCTATGGTTTATTTGCTTGTAGATTAAGGTAAAGTTTATATTGATGCATGTATATATATTTTTGCTACCTTTTTGGGGGCACCTGACATCTGGGGCAAGAAAAACTAAAGAAAATGGCATCTGCTGCTTGTTTTCTAGCCCTGATGAACTGACGTCATGGAAGAGCAGACAGCAACCAACACAAGACCCAAGACTTTGGAATTCAGGCCGACTGAGGGCAACCTGCCAGCAGATTACCTAAATGTAATGACTGCAACAGTGAATACACTCTAACCTCTACATTTATGGTAAGTGTACACAACTGTACTTTTATGCCCCCCACATTTGCCTCTCCTCTCGTAGGTCCTGCTAAAGATTTAACAGGACAAGCAAAGGACAGTTCTGATTGCACCGGACTGGCCAGACAAGCACTGGTACCCCCCTTTTCCACAGTCTGACAGTGCTACAACCATAACCCAAGTACTGGACAAGAAAGAAGGAAAACCAAACTGCTCGTGGATTCTTGTAAAACAAACTCCTGGCTTTAATAGTATTAACGCAAGCAAAATCCAAACAGCGTTTTCATCTGGATGCAGGTCAGACTTCAGATCTACATTGGATAATAAGCCTATATATACCCACCAGTTATAAAACATCCGGCCTATAATTAATCAATTAATTTAATAGCTTAATAGTTGGTTGATGGTTTAAAAAAAATGCCTCAATGAATGCTGACAGCCAGTATATTAAATAAAAATAAAAAGTTCTTTAGAATAGTTTGTAGTGCTACAACCATGGCACCTGCCTCGGACTCCTTCCCTGCTGTCCCAGCAGGCGGACCAGATTCTTCACCCTCAGCTTCAAACCTTGAACCTTGCAGCCTGGCTAATCCACTGAGCTCACCCCTAGCAACCCTCAGTAAACAGGTGCTGGATGTCATTCTTGAGGCAAGGAGGCCTAGTACTAGATAATCTAATTTAGAAAGGTAGAAAAGATACTGTTCTTGAAGCCAGTCTCACGAGGTAGGCACAACGGTGCACAATTTACCTCATAATCTAGATTTAACAGAAATGCTCCGCAAGGGCCTATCTTTCTTGTCAATTAAAATCCATGCCTCAGCCATATCAGCACATTGCAATACTGAGCCCAGCCCTCTTCTCTCATCCACTGCTAAAATTCCTTAGAGGAGCCAGAAATTTAAGACCCCCTCCCAGGAGAGTTCCCACTCCAGCCTGGGACATAAACTTTGTGTTGGAGAAATTTACTCTTCCCCCTTTTGAACCAGCTGCTACTGCAGAGTTGAAATTTCTTTCTGGAAAACAGCTTTACTTCTAGCCTTCACTTCTGCAAGAAGTGTGTCTGAACTGCAGGCCCTTATGGCAGTGGAATCTTTCATTATTTTCCATGTGGATAGGGTTTCCCTCGGGACCAATTCATCATTTATACCCGAGATGGTTTGTAGTGTGGCTCTGAAACAGTCCATTTATTTGCCTACCCTTTTCCCTAATCCCCAGATTAAAGCTGCAAGAAGAGTGTTTGAACTGCAGGCCCTTATGGCAGTGGAATCAGTCATAGTCTTCCATGTGGACAGGATTTCCTTCAGGACTCATCCATTTATGCCCAGGGTGGTATGTAGTGTGGCTCTGAACCAGTCTATTCATTTGCCTACCTTTTTCCCTAATCCCCAGAATAAAGAGGGAAGGATAATTGCATTCCCTGGATGTGCACAGACTGCTTAGATTCTGTCTGGACAGGACAAAGCCTCTCAGAAAATATGACTAGCTGCTGGTCAGCTTTGCTGCAGGGGCAGTGGGGAAGGCCATTTCAAAGCAAACCATTTCCAAATGGATAGCACATTGCATCCATTTTCTGCTACAAACACCATGGAAAACCTACCCCAGAGGGGATGAGAACACATTCCACCAGGGCTGCATCTACCTCTACTGCTTATCACAGAGGAGTCCCTACCAGGGACATCCTTGAAGCTGCAACCTGGAGCTCTGTACATAGTTTCACCAAGTATTGCCACTTGCCTATCTTTTCTAAATCCAGAGTTGGATTTGCCACAGCAGTTTTACAGGGCCTCATTGCTAGCCCTAATGCTCCTTAACTGCCTCCACCTTTCCTTAGCTTTGGGAATCAACCTAAATGCAGTGACTGCAACAGTGGAACATGAAGAACCATAGTATGTTCATCGTGTTTCACTGTTGCAGTCATTACTATTGGGTTATCCTGCTGGCAGGCTACCCGCAGTCAGCCAGAATTCCAAAGTCTAGGTCCGACATCTGTTGCTGTCGCCTCCTCTCTGACGTCAGTGCTCCAGGGGTATAAAAGATGCAGCCGATGCCATTTTCTTCAGTCCTCCTTGCTGTGCGGTGCCCGAAGCAAAAGCAGTTAGCAAGTGCTGGTCGGCCGACTCCTGAGATTTTCACAGATGAATTTCAGATCCGACGTCTTCATTCAAGGTAAGTACCCCATTGGGGAAACTTTTTCTTGCTCCAGACTGATGTCAGAAAAAGTAAACAATTGCATTTCTTGTGGGAAGCAAATACCTCAAAAGGATTTTCATTCTTACTGTATTCCTTGCCTAGGCCCTGATCATAACATTGCTAGCTGTCGGTTTTGTGCTAGATTCAACCAATGCACTTAAGCGTCGGTTTGATTTTGCTTTTCATTACTTTGGCGGAAAATTCAAGTATATAATGCAGTCGGAACAGCCTACGACAGAAGTTTCTAAAAAAAAACGCAAGGAAAAAGAGGGCAGGCATCCGAGATCCAAAACAGACGACTAGGCTTCCGCTAAGCCTGTCACCGGTTATCGGTGAGGTGCTTTCGCAGCCCCTGACTCCCGCTACCTCAGAGCCACAGGCCGCTGACTACTCCCACATGGAGCCAGCTAGGCCTCTGAATACTCTAGTTATTGGACACTCGGACATCATTCCCTCAGATGGGTCCGGAGCCGCTGAGCAGGCATCTGCTTCTGAGGGTGTTTTCAGACCTACACAGCTATATGTAAAGCCTACTTCAGCTTCTAAAGCAAAGACTAAAGCAGGTTTAAAGACAAGGAGACAAGTACAGCATTCTCCAGGACAAACTTCCATGCCTAAGAAAGAAATGCTCAAAATGGCCGAAAACCTTGTTACCTTGATCAGGGGTTCCCATCCCCCTCCTAAGAGGTCTAGGCAAGAGATCGACTCTTCAGATCAGGTTTCCATTTCCTCTGACTCCTCTTCTGTACAGGAATACTCTCTTCCTCCCTATGAGGATTCTGATGTTGAAGAATCCATTCCTTCAGCCTCTCCTGAGGATTATTCTTTTGGGGAAACCCTGCATACCATGAGGGGAGCACTTCTACTGGGAGAGCCAAGATTACTCGGAATCAAAGAAAAGGCTTCGAGATTTTCTTTTACTTATTCAGCACAGACCCTCTTGCTATTCCCCCGTGCTAGACATTGTAGAAGATGTATTTTCAGAGTCCGGCCTATCTCCAGACTCCTCACCTCCAGCTCCTGTTAAACCAGACATACTACAGGGTTCAAGATCCACATAAATTTCTTTAAAAACCCTGCTGCTGACCCAGGAACTATTTCTCAGGGTCCCAAAGGGGTTAAGGCCGCTACTGCAAAAAACCCTATCCCTTCTGACAGGGATTCAAGGGCACTAGACGGATGGGGGAAAAAGGTTTACACTTCTGCTACTTTGGCTAAGAATGCTTTAAATTGTCAATTTCATATGATTAAATATCAGCAGTACTTAATGTCACTGTTAAAACAGAAAATGTTGGCCAATTCTGATTGTGCAGAAAATAAGGAAATGCAAAAGGAAAAATTTATTTGCAAAAAGCCCCTAACATGATACTTTATTT